>NC_057004.1:2918246-3161912 GCF_000002595.2 Chlamydomonas reinhardtii | reverse complement strand
GCGCCCACTTGCACCCCCACCCCTGCTCCCGCGCCCTGCCCCCGCCCCCCTGCCCTCACCTCCCTGCCCCCCTGCTCCCGCCTCCGTGCTCCCACCTCCCTCCCTACCCCCCCCCCCCCCGCCTCCCTGCCCCCGCCTCCCTGCTCCCACCCGGCTTGACGTTCTTGCCGCCCACGCTGACGGCCGCCTCCACGATGAAGGCGTGGCCCTCGAACACGCGCACGTCGCCTTGATGCGTGGCGATCAGGTCCGGACCCAGCTCCTTCATCACGCCCAGGCGCAGGTTGTACTCGCCTGAGCCGCCAGGGAGGAAGGGAGGGAGGGAGGCGGGAGGGCGGGAGGGAGGGGGAGGAAGGAGCGGAAGGCGTGGGGTGGAAGGGAGGGCGGCGAGCGGGCGAAGGTGTGGCTTGCGAGGGGTTCACGGGGGGCCTGCACTGCCAACACGCAGGAGGTGTGGGTCGAACTTAGGTCCTACGACGACGCAAGTCCTGCTGTTGCCCGCACCTGCCGGGCTCAGGTGTTTGCCGGTGGGGTCACTGAAGCGAATCTCGTGCAGCAGCTGGTGCAGCCGCACGATCTGGACAGAGGGTGTGAGGGGGCGGGGGGGGGGTGCAAAGATTGGTACAGATTTGGGGGAGGTTGAAGACATATAAGAAGGGTTGGATACAGGAAGTGAGGAGAAGTGATCAGGCCTGGAACAGCGCGTGCTGTGCTGTTTGCGAGGGCCCAGTTCCAGGGGCTGCAACACCCGCACACGGCACCCAGTGGGCGCGCCAGCCGTCCCACTCTTCCCCAGTCCTCCTCCCCCCAGCCCCTTCCCACCTCCCCCGCGCTGCTGCCCCCCGCCCACTCCACCTGCTTCTCGTCCAGGTCCCTGGGGCTCATGTCGCCCTCCACGCCCGCCTGCATCTCATCCACCACCCGGGCTGCGGCGGGCAGGAGCGCGGCGGGACACCACCAGCAGCAGGCAGGTAGGCGAGTGGGCAAGGGGACGAATGAACGCGAATGCGGTAGTGCAAGTCGGAGTAACTTAAGGGGGCGGAGGCGGAAATGCGCCGCGCCACGCCGTGGCACACCGTGCTGCACTGTGGACCTGCTCCGCCAACTCCTGGCCCCCGCCCCTAGCTCGTCCTCCTCCTCCCCCTCCTCCTCCTCCCCCTCCTGCCCCTGCTGCTTCCCCCCCACCGGCCAGGCTCTTGTCCACTCGGTCGAACTCCTTCTGCAGGAAGGCCGCCAGCGTCTTGGCGGTGGTGGCGCGCAGCAGCCGCTTCACCAGCTCCAGGTCCACGGAGGAGGGGTGGTGCTTGGTGAGCGCGGGCGGGTCCGGCATCACGTCCGTGCGCCGCCTGGGGGGTGGGCGGTGGGCGGCCGGGAGTGGGTGGTTGGGTGCAGTAGGTGCGGAGGAGGGCGGAGAGAGGTGGGGTGGGGGTGGGGGTGGGGGCGAAGGGTTGGTGGGGATACAAAGGTCAGGTAGTGGGCAGGTGGGTGGGGTGGAGAGTGGCGAGAGGTGGGAGGCGCAAGGTAGCCGCTGGCAAGGAGCCGCACAGGGATTTCTTCTTTCCACCATCCCCAGTAAGGGACACACGGACACGCTGGGCGGGAACCGTAAGGACTTGCGGAATGCGGACTGTGGACCGAGGACGTACCCGCACTTGCCTGTGCCGGGTCGCCGATGCTGTCCCCCATGCAGCAGCCTCAATCCCCTTTCACCGACCACCCCCGCAAACACACACGCACACACACACACACGCATGACACGGCACACACGCACCTGAACCCGATGCGCACGCTGTTCTTGTCGTCCTCGGCCTTGTAGGCGAACATGAACTGGGCGTAGGGCGTGATGACTGCGATCTGGCGCAGGTAGCGCAGGATGTAGGAGCTGCGGTTGGGTGGTGGTGGTGATGATGGGCTTGTGATCACAAGCCCCAATGAGAAACCAACAGGGAGTCGCATGGGGGATGGGGTTCTACATCCAATCCCATCTAAACCAAGTGGTTGAAAGGCGTGCATTGGTGATGGGTTTGTGTCAGCCGGGAAAAGCAAGTGGAAGGGCTCACGGCCATGGTACCGGCACGACGCCAGCACAGGCTTGCAGCACCTCGGAACCCAACCCCCATTCGCGTCAGCCCCCACCCCACCCTCCTGCGCCTTCCCTCTCCCTCCCACTTTCCCTCTCCCTCTCCCTCTTCTCTCCTCCCCTCCACCCGCAGTGCGGTGCGTTGTGACCGCCGCGGCCCAGTGCCCCCACCGGTACGTGCTCCAGTTGCCCTCGATGGTGAGGCTGAGGCTGGAGCCGTGCCAGCCGTCCGGGTTGGGCAGCTGCTCCTCCAGGTGGATGCTGGGCTCGTTCCTGACAAGCGGGCGAGCGTGCGGCGATGTGCCTTAATCCAAATGGGGACGAGTGCGACGGTGTCAGAGCTAGGGTGCCTGTGGTAGAGGATAGCGGCGCCGGGCGCCCTCCATGGCCACCGCCGGGGCGTCCCTTCCCAGCAGCTCGCCCTTCCGCTGACCTTGCCCCCCCCCCGACCCCCCTTCCTTTATCCGCGCGCCCGCCCGCTCCTCCACTCCCCCGCTGACCGCCTGCCTGGGGCTCACTTGTGTATGTCTATGTCCAGGCGGTAGTGGGAGCGCAGTGCGGCGCGCGGCGTGGCGGAGCTGATCTCGAAGGGCAGGCCGGTGGTCATCTTGGACCAAATGAGGGCCATCTTGGCGCCCAGACCGAACTTGCCTGTGTTGATGCGGTGTTGGCGTCATAGAAGAGCACAAGGGGAGCAAGTGCGGAAAGCACAAGGGGCGAGAGATTGTGTGGGTGGGGTAGGGGACGAGAAATGGGTGTGTGTACGAGGACGATGACGTGCGCCGCGTTGCACAGACCAAATGCGTGGCACCGCACCGCACCCACCGCACCACCCCCAGCCACACACCTCGTGTCTGCTTGACTCCGTACTTGGTGCCGCTGAGCACGCGGCCCAGCATGTTAGGGATGTCCTTGTGCGGCATGCCCGCGCCGTTGTCCTGGAGCCCGGAACAGCGGGGGTGGGGTGGGGTTACGTTCACAATTATTCAAGAAGTGAAGGCGTAGCCAGGAACAGTGGGGTGGGGCTATTCCAACCCCAAGACCCAACGACCAGCCTTACCAATGTCCCATAGCACAACCAAAACCCAACAAGGACGCAGCAGCGGTAGCCGCAGCGGCATTTCATAGGCCGTACACGGACGTATTCAAGCGTGCACTGAGCATGACAGTACCATGACATTGCATGCGCGCCCGCCCTGCCCATGCCCCGCCCCATTGCACTCCCACCTCCCCTTTCGCCCCTGAGTGCCCCCAGTCCTGGGCCCCCCGAAACACCCTTCGTGTCCCTGGTTTCTTGTTGGAAATGGTGGAAACACCCCCCTAACACCCACGCACGCACCTTGACGGTGACCTTGTAGAACAGGTTGCCGCGCATGTTGGCTCCGGGCTTGGCCGCGCCCGCCACCGCCGCCAGCTCCTTGCGCTTGGCCTCGGCCTCCTTGCTGCCCTCGCCGTGCTGCAGGCAGTCGTGCACAGGCGGGCTAGTCAAGTGGGGTCCAATAGCCGTGTAGGTGGGTTACACGTTTGATAGGGCACACATTACTGCCTTCCGGCATATATATATATATATGCACCTTCTCGATGAGCTTCTTGAGCTTCTCCTGCTCCCGCGCCTCCTTGGCCAGCCGTTTCTGTGGGGAGGGTGGAGAGCAGGGCGGCAGGGCGTCACTACAGGGAGTGGAGCGCGCGGTCATCTCGCCTCGGCACCACCGCGTCCCTTGCCGTGGACGCCATGTACGGTAGCGCCAGCCTGGCGCTGTGACTGATGGCGGCATCCGTGTGCCGTGGGCCCCTCCCGCGGCCCCGCCTCCCTCAGACCCCCGACATGCCCCCCCACACACTTTGCTCCTTACTTTAACACATGTGGGTATTGCATCTCTCCACCTGTGCTTTCGTAACACGCACAAACCCACGCACGCACCTTCTTTGCCTCCTCCGTCTCAAAGTCCTGATACAGCTGTTCGTCCAGGCGGTCGTGGTGCTCGACGCCCCGGATGCGGTTTAGCCGCGCCTTGGACACCTCCTCGCTTCGGGGTTTGGGAGGGAGGGGCGGAGGGAGGGGTGAAGGACGGGGTGGAGGGAGGAGTGGAGGGAGATTGAAGGAGGGAGGGAGCGGGTGTATGCGGTTGAGAGGAATGGTGGCCGGACGTTAGAGAGGTGGGCCATGGCCAAGGGGAGGGACCATTGTGTGCCCAACGACCGCGCACCTTCCCCGTAGCCTCCCTCCCCGATTCCTCACATGGTGATTTCAATGGCGGGCAGCTCCCCAATCGACTCCGCCGCGTCAAGCGCATTCTCCACCAGCTCACGGATGGTGGTGTACAGGCACTTGCCCGGCTGTAGCGGGACAAGGAGCACGCGTGCCATGTGCGCTGAGGCTTATCAGTAGAAAGCGCTGGCGTTCGTTGCGACCGAGTATCCAAGATTGTGTACCAACAGCCCAATCTGGCACGCTGGCACACACCACCTCCGCCGCACCCGCCCAAGCAGGGCACAAGCGTCATATACAACCCCGCCAGTGGCCCTTCGGACTCACATTGTCAAATCCCGCAATATTCTTATTCTCCGCAAAGAACTCCGCAGGGCTCTTCTGCACCAGCGCATCCGCCTTGCCCTTCGGAGCCATTCTCGCGTATGGACCCCTCCTCAGGCACCGTCTGAGGCCGCTCTATGATGACTATCCGCGCAACATGCGCTTCATGACTGTCGCACTCAAGCCCGGGATCAAATCGGGCTTTGGCCCTTGGCCTGCACCCTAGTTCTGTTTTGAACAACGCTTTTTGAGGGCACAATATTACATATGCTTGCACGTGTAGACTGTGGAAGAGCTAAGGAAGAAACAGAGGTGGAGATGGAAGAGCGCTGCGAAATATTGGATCCAGCGAGCTCGCCCGCATTGCCGTTCCCACTTCCACAACACGCCCGCATGCCATAACGCTGGACTTAATGTGAATATATTGAGTAGAGACACCAGAGATGGAGAAAATGCGACCTGAGGTGCAACTGCCAAAGCTTGAAGTTTAGAGCGGCTTTCCCTGAGCGCAGCGCAGTAGGGGCCCCCAGCCGGGGCCATAGCACAATAGAAATGAGTGCAACAAATGACATAGCGGCGCTGCTGCCTGCTGCGTGGGAGACGTTCCTGGCGCAGCGCCAAGCGACCTCGCAGCTGAACAGCACATTAGAGGATTTGCTGCACAAGATTGCTCAGGTAAACCAGGAAATTCTGCATGCGCATCGAGGAAGCCTCGGGCGTTGGGGAAAGCGATTGCTCGGTTTGAGCTGACAGCAATGTTGCGCGGGGCCGTGCCTGGTCAACTGGCCCGAACCCCAATCATCACTGCTTACGCACGTACACACATTGCAGATGGAGGCACCCACGCCAGAGGATGATGGCGCCCGGCTGGACGTCGTCGCAGACCTGGCACGCCTTGTGTCTGCGGACACTGCGGGCAGCCTGGGGGGCTCGCTGGCCGCGGTGCCGCACGGCTCCTTCCTCATGGGCTGCTTCACCTCCGCCTCTGCGCTTGAGGTAGCAGTCACGGGCCGCCTGCCGGCCAGCACACAGGGCGGCGAGGCGACGGACGTGGTGAGCCGCAGCAGGGACAGATGGCAGCCGCACAGGCATGGCCTTGCAAATACTGATAGGCTTCTTGAGGGCCCTGGCGTGGGGGCGCTAGGCACGCAGCAGAGGGTGACCCCCTGCTCCGCCAGCAAAGTGCGTGCAGGTGTTTGACGGCTCAGCTTTACACGCGCCATGTAGCTGGCAGACATCATCTCACATCCCGTGTCGACAGCTACTCCCGCATGCTGCTCCCGCCCATTCGCTACCCCCTCAACCCCCACCCCAACCCTGCAGGAGCGGCTGCCTCCCCAGGAGCGGCTTCAGCTGCTGGAACGGGTGCATGGGCTGGTGCGGGACAGTGGCATGGCGGCGCAGGGCACCGTGGCCATCAACCGCACCGCGCGAGTACCCTCCGTTAGGTGCGGCAGCAACGCACTGCCTTCCCCGCCGTAGCTTGCATCGCTCTCCATGCCTCTCTCAATCTTCTGTTCATCTTACCATCAAGGACGCACATCAGCTACCGCACATGACATATCTTTTACTTGGTACGCGCCCTCCGCTGTGACTGCCGTTGCCGGCAGCTTCGAGCACGCGGGCAGCGGCATCCCCGTGCGCGTGTGCGTGGCATACCCGGGCTTCGCGCTGCGGGCGCACGTGGTGCGCGGCCTCATGCAGCTGGAGCCGCGCCTGCGCAGCCTCACGCAGCTGGTGAGGAGAGGGCGCGGGAGGAGCGGGGGGAGCGCAAGGAGGCGTGAAGGACTTGGGAGGGGGAGGCCAGGCGAGGGTGGGAGGATTTGAGAAGGATTTGAGAAGCCGCAGGGAGCGCAGGCGGTGGAAGATGCAGTGGGGGATGTATGCCCAAGCCCGACGAAATAGATGGCAAGTGTCAAGAAGTCGTCGCCCAAACCAGGAATGCAGTGCAAGACGGAGGGGAGGACATGGCTTGGGACGGCGCAGAGGATGCTGCAGGTCCTGGCGGGAAGAGTTGGCTGGAGGGGCATTTACGCGCCTGGAGGTTGTGAGTCCCTGACCGCCTGACGGCTGCATGTGCGTTTGGCGGGTCGCGGCAGGTGGAGCTGTGGGCGGAGGCGCGCGGGCTGAACAACCCCGCGGCGGGCACCTTCAACTCCTGGGCGCTCATGAACCTGGTGCGTGCGGGGGGCACTGCACAGCACTGCTGCCGGGGCGGCGTTGGCAGCAGCAGCATGTGCAACGGGTGGACCTGTCGTGGCGACGTTCTCTCCACTTGTTGTTGGCTCTGCGCATGACGCCAGCCCATCTGACATCTCCGTGCAGGTCTTCTTCGCCGTCCAGACCTTCCAGTCGCAGCCGCTGCTGCCGCCGCTCTGGCGCGTCTGCGGCATCACGGACTCGGCGGTGTCGGGCACAGCAGCCGCCGGTGCCATGGCGGGCTCGACATCGGTTGGCGGCGCCGGAGGCCCCACCGCCTCAGCCAGCGGCTCGTCAGCCGGTGGGGCACAGCCAGCGGCTAGCGGTGCAGGTGGCACGTCGGCAGCCGCGGCTTCTGTGGCCGCGGGGGCCAGTGCTAGCACAGGTGGCGCGGCGCCGGCGGTGCTGCGGCCGCTGCAGCACCACGCCTACATGCGCCAGCCCAGCTCTGAAAGCCTGGCGCCGGTGCTGCGAGACGTCCTGGCCAGGTTGGTGGGGCGGCTGTGGGCTTCCGTAGCAGATCCTGCCTGGAGCACCCGGCATTGCCAGGTCAACTGTTGACTTGCGTTTACACCGTCACTCACACATCACAGGCTTGCGGGCCCTTCCGATGCGCTGGCCATGCCGCCGCCGGCCTCGTGCCCTGGCGGCGCGCAGTCTGCTGCTGCCCCCGCCGCCGGCCTGCTGCCTCTGTTCCACTGGTTCCTGGTGCTGCTGGACGGATTGATGGCGCGGTGGCAGCTGTCCTGGAACAGGTGAGGGGCAGGGGGGGGAGTGAGGTGTGGAGCTGGGGTTGGAGCAGGGTGTACCAGGGCGCCGCTGTGCCTGCTTCTTCACGCCGGACCCCCCACCCTGGTTGCGCACAGGCGCTGGCGTGTGTCCACCTGGCACGGGCAGCTGGTGGCCCAGCCCTTCAGCCGCGCCTTCCTGGTGCCGGTGGAATGCCCCTTCGACGCCGCAGACAACGCGGCAAAGAGCCTCGGCTGTGAGGTGCGGGCTAGGATTCAGAGGGACAGCGAGCTCACAGGGGCAGGGCGTTTTGCCTCCGGCGCTTCGGGGCACACGCTCCAAGCAAGCAGCGCGACCGCTGCTCAACGAGTTCAGGTCTTATACAGGCTTTCAATGACTTTCTTCGCCTTATTTCTAATTGTTTCTAATGCGCAGAACCAGTCCAAGCACCAGCAGGTGTTCCGCAGTGTGGCGGCGGAGGTTGCGGCGTCGCTGCGGCTGCTCAACGACACGCGAGCGCCCGAGGGTGGGCACCTGGCAGTACCAGACCTGCTTGCACTCCAGCTATGCTACGGCGCACCGCGCAAACTCTATAGCATGCGCACTTTTGCGCTCGTTGCGATAGCGGGTCAAACGTGTCCCGCCGTGTGGTGCGAGCGCGCCCCTCGCTGTCGCCCACCCCGTCCCTTTCCTGCCTGGCTGCCTGCTGCACAGACCTGGACAAGGCGGTGCTGGGGCTGTTTGGCCTGGAGGTGGAGCACTTGTACCTGGAGGAGGAGGAAGAGGAGCCCGAGCCGGAGCCAGAGCAGGAGCCAGAGCAGGAGCAGCAGGCTGTGGATCTAATGCAGCAGCAGGAGGAGCAGGCGGCCCAGGACGCCGGCGCCGGGCCTCACGACCAGAGCGGCCAGGCGGAGCAGCCCCAGGCCAAGGAGGGCGGTGCGCAGAGGCCGGCGGGGCTCCGCATGAACCACGACAACAGCCCCCAGCAACCGCAACCTCAGCAGCACGCAGCGCCATCTACTCAGGTGACGCCGGTGCGCGCCGCAGGTGCAGGCAGCCTGGCCGCCACGCCCTCACCCGCCGCGCTCGCGAGCGCGCGGCTGGCGGCGGCAACGTTGGTGGCGAGTAGCCCGGTGGCGCAGGTGCGTGCGCGGCCGCTGGATGCCGAGGAGCTGCGGCAGCAGCAGCATCAACACTTGGTCGCTCGTGCCAGCAGCCCCACCGGCCAGCTGTGGCACCCGCTGCTGGCATCCGCCTCCGTGCCCGCAGCAGTCTCGCCTGGCGGCGAGGCAGCCGCTGGCGCAGGCGCTGCAGGCAGCGGTCTCTC
The DNA here is from genome assembly GCF_000002595.2 of Chlamydomonas reinhardtii. Taxonomy (NCBI): domain Eukaryota; kingdom Viridiplantae; phylum Chlorophyta; class Chlorophyceae; order Chlamydomonadales; family Chlamydomonadaceae; genus Chlamydomonas; species Chlamydomonas reinhardtii. The sequence goes on along the minus strand of NC_057004.1, from coordinate 3,153,044 downwards.
GCCTACGCGCTCCGCGCCCTCCGGCCCGGCGCCGGCCTCGCGCCAGGGGTCTCAGGGCGGGGCGCTGGGTGTGGCGGCGGAGCCGAGCATGATGGACCTGTTCATTGAGGCGGTGGTGGGGCAGCCGCCCAGCCCGCCGCAGGCGGAGGTGGTGGCGGCGCCGCCGCCGCCGGCGGCCGCCACGCCGCCGCTGCCCACGTCCTCACGCGCGGCGGTGATGGGCCCCGCACCGGGCACGCCGGCGGCGCTGCGCGCACACGCCATGGTGCAGCGGCCGTTGTCGCCGCTGCTGCGTGACGTCACCAACGGCATCCAGCGCACGTGAGTTGCCTCGCAGCTGACGTGACGCATTCATCTACTTTGTGCTTGGCAGAATCTTATTGGGCATGCCTGACACGGGACACGTGCCCCCCCCCCGGGTCTTCCGGACACCACGCGCAGGATCAACCCGGGCGCTTCAGACGCCGTCACCAGCAAGGGGCCCGCGCCGGCCGCGGACGGCTCGTCCGCCGCGGCTGCGGACGGGGCCGGTGCCGGCGGCTACGGCTTTGAGGGCTTTGGTCTGTTCGGCAGCTTCCTGGAGGGCGCCCGCCGCCTGTTCGACAACGTGGCACAGGTGCGCACAGTGTGCCGACAGCCGCTGCGGTTGCGTGCCGGTATTATAGAGGGTTGCACTCTGTCGGGCCGCAGGAGGAGGGATGGGCGGGGTACGCTGCATGTTCTCCCGGGCCTTGCACTCGCAATGCTGCCGTCTGGCCGTTACCACTCTCGCGCTCATCCCGGCCGCTTCTGGCGTGTCCACAGGGCGTGGCGGAGCTGGGTGAGGACCTGAACGAGCTGGCCGCCACCACCGCCGCCACGCTGCGCGCCGTAATCAACGATGACGAGGACCTGCCCTTCCTCGGCTCCTCCACACGCCGCGTTAAGAAGCACCGCCTGCAGCTGCTGCACCGCCCGCCCGTGGGCGCGGGCGCGGGCTCGGGGCCGGGCTCGCTGCAGGGGCAGGGCAGCCAGGGGCTGTCGCCAGGGGGCAGCAGCGTGGGCCCCGGCAGCCAGCCCCGGGCATCGCGGCAGTCGCAGCCGCCCAGGTCACCGCTGCAGTCGCCAGCGGGGGCGCGGCAGGGCGCGGCGGCTGGCGGCCGCTCTCCGGGGCCCAAGAGCGCGCAGCGCGCGCACCAGCGGCAGGGCCAGCTGCAGGCGCAGCAGCAAGAGTCGATGTTGGGTGTGCTCCCGGGCATGGGCTTCGCCGCAGTGGCCGTGGCGTCAGCAGCAGCCACGCCTACACGTGACGTTGGAGGGGGCGGCGAGTGGATGGTGCCGGCATCGTCGCGATCGCGTGCGACTGCAGACCCTGGGCAGGGTCAGACGCCCGCCGGTATGGCAGCTGCCACGGCGAGCAGCGGCCGCCACAACCTCCACCAGCACCACCTGTACTCCACGCCGACGCGCTCCATGCCTGCGACCTTGGCCGCCACCGCCGTGGCTGCGGATGCGGCAGCCGGCGAGGTGGTTGACGCGGCGGCTACTGCGGCTGCCAATGGCGCCGCAGCGACCTCTGGGCCGTCGACGGAACCGACGGAAGCTAAGGTTTTGGCAGTCCAGGCTGAGGCCGCGGCTGTTGCGGAGGCAGTGGACGCCATAGTGGCGACCGCGGCGGATGTGGTTGAGGCACGCAGTCGCCCCGCCTCCACGGCGGCCTCTCCCAGCAAGCCGGCAGCCGGCAGCAGTAGCGACCACGTGAGCCCACGGGAGGGCGCCGCCGGCCGCATGCCGGTGTCTGCCTCCCTGGAGCTTGCGGCAGCCGCTGCTGCTGTCACGGCGGAGTCGGCTGGCGCGGTGCCTGCAGCTGCATCTCCAGCTGTGGCTACAGCAGGGAGGGAAGCGACAGAGCAAGCCCCAGTGGGGGAGCAGCGGCACACGGTGCCGCCCTCAGCTTCAGCACCCGCTCAGGCTCAGGACGCCGCGCCCGCTGACCCTGAAGGTGCTGCGATGGATGCGGCCGTGGGTGAAGCCGCGGCCACGGCACCCGCCGCCGCTGCCTCTCCCGCAGCTTCTACCTCTGAGGCACCTGCCGCGGCTGCTGCGGCCCCAGTCACGGCCCAGGCCCAGGCGGCGTATGACGGTCTGCAGCTGCCACTGTTGCGTGTGGGGTCCACCGCCGCGCCGTCCACCTGCGGCACACTCACCGAGGACCGCACCTCCGCGGCCTCGTCTCCCACCGCCGCCAGCACGCGCTCCTTCGCACCCACGCCCACGCGCCGTGCGGCGCTCGCACCCGCGCCGCCCTCGGGTGGAGCAGCGGTGGGCGGGCCGGCCAGCGCCGCCGCGCCCGGCGTGCCGCGCGCTCCGCCGCCCATCCCGCCACCGCCACCGCCGCCCATTGGCATGGGCGGCCTGCGCGTCAAGAGCGCCATCTTCCGCAAGGTATGCGAAGCAGCAGGCGGCCCAACGAGCGCTTTGAGTCCTCGTCAGCAACTCGTGGCTGTCGTAGGCCGCCTGCTATTTGCCTCCATCCCCTTCTCTAATTCAGCACTCGGGACATCTAGCCTGAAGGGCCCTGCCGTGCTATTCTTACTGCAGGGAGCCGCCCGCGAAGCGCCCCCCAGCACCGCGGCTGCCGCCGTGGCCACGGCCGCAGGCGCCACGGGGGTCGCGCCCGCGGCTGCCTCCGCGGGGCCTGCTGGCGGTGCCTCCACGGCCAGCGCCGCGCCGGCGGAGGCGGCCCCGCTGCCGCCCCGCACGGTGATGGCCCTGTCCTCGGGGCGGCTGCAGGACCTGGCTGAGGCCATTGACCGCGCGCCGCCGCACACCACCATCGACCTGCAGGGCGCCACCTTCTCGGGGCCGCTCACGGCGCCCACCATGAAGGTACGGCAGGCGCGACGTCACAGCTGCCACCGCTCTGCCGCCACTGGTAGCGCTCACGTGTCCTGCATGGCCGCGTGGGCTGGCGGCTGATGTCGCGCTGTGCCACACTGCATGCTCTTCCTGCAAACGTTTCGTGCGCTGTGCTGACTTCTTGCCGTGCCCCGGCACTGGTCGCCTGCTGCCCTTCCGCTCATGCCCGGCCGCCGCAGCTGACGTCAGAGGGCGTGTGGCTGGTCCGCGGCGTGCTGGTGCTGCAGCCGGAGCAGCAGCTGGTGGTGGCGGCCAAGGCCACTCGCCTGGAGGAGCTGGTGCTGCGGGATGCGGACGTGGAGGCCTCGGCGGCAGCCGCCGCTGCGGCCACAACAACCGCTAATGCTCACGTCGCCGCTTCGCCCGCAGCTGCTGCTGTTTCTGCGCCCGCACCCACCTCGACGTCGGCGGCAGCCGCCGCCGGGCGGCCGGCCGTGCTGGTGACGAAGCAGTCCTATGCGGCGGGTGGCGTGCTGGCATTGGAGCGCTGCCGGCTGGAGCTGGGCCGGTCGCGGGGCGTGGGGCTGCAGGTCAAGGGCAAGGGCTGCAGCGTGGCCGCTGCCCGCTGCGCCGTCAGCGGCTCCGGCCAGGCCGCGGTGCTGGTCACGGACGCGGCGCTGTCGCTGAGCGGCTGCAGTCTGGCGGGTGGCGAGGGCCTGGGGCTGAGCTGTCGAGACAACGGCACAGCTGCCGCGGCGGACTGCGAGCTGCGTGGCTTTGGAGGAGCGTGCGCGGCGGTGACGGCGGGCGGGTCGCTGGAGCTGTCGGGCTGCAGGTTCTACGGCTCCAGCTATGGTCAAGGCGACGCCGCCATCGCCACAAACTCGGATGCGCCCGGCGGCACTAGCAGCAGCAACAGCAGCAGTAGCAACGGCGGTGCGGTTGGCGGCAAGGTGCAGCAAGGCGGCGGCTGCGGTGTGCTGGCGGAGGGCAAGGGCTCGGCGCTGGCAGCGCGCGGCTGCAGTATGGCGGGCTTTGCCGGGCAGGCGGCGGCGGTCGTGTCGGCGGGCGCAGGCGCGGTGCTGGAGGACTGCACGGTGACTAGCAGCTTGCATGCAGCCCTGGTGAGACCCCTGTGTCGTCGTTCTGGGGCTGTTGGAGCGCGGTATTCCAGGGAATGTGTGAACATGGCATATGGCTGGGTAACGGGCCACGCGGGCCAGGCAGGACGGGAACCAGTCCGCGATACCCATGATCCCCTTGCCGCCATGCGGCTTGCCAGTATCTTGTCCAACCGCCTCTGTTACGCATGCACAGGTGGGCACCCGCGGCGGTCGGCTCCAGGCGCTGCGCTGTGAGTTCTCGGGCCACGCCGCTGCGGGCCTGGCCGTGTGCGAGGGCGCCACCGCCGACCTGCGCGAGTGCCGCCTGCTGGGCTGCGCCGGGCCGGGCCTGCGTGTGGGCGGCGTGGGCTCCATGGCAGTGCTGCGCGGCTGCGAGGTGGCCGGCAACGCCGCCAACGGCGTGGCCGTCGGCGCCTCCGGCTGCGCCACGCTCGACGGCTGCTTCGTCACCGGCAACGGCGCCGCTGGCGCCGCCCCTCACGGCAGCGCCACGGGCTCCTCGTCGGTGGGCGGTGCGGATGTGGGTGCGGGTGCGGGTGCGGGTGCTGCGGCGAGTCCTAGCCCCAGTGCGGGCGTGGGCCCTGGGCACGGCCTGCAGGCGGAGGGCGCGGGGGCGCGCGCTTCGGCGCAGCGGTCGGCCTTCTGCTGCAACGCCGGCGCCGGCGTGGCGGCGGGCGAGCACGGCATGGTGCAGCTGACGGGCTGCCGCATGGAGGACAACAACAACAACAACAACCAGTTGGGAAGGGCGGTGGCGGGTGGGGCTGCCGGGCCGTCGCCACCAGGTGTGCAGGTTGAGGTGGCGGCGCATGGGCGCGTGCTGATGTCGGGCGGCTGCACGTGGCGCTGCCCCGGGGAGGAGGCGACGGGCTCGGCCGCGGGCCTGCGTGTGGTAGCTCTGGGCAGTCTGGAGATGCTGGAGTAGGCGCAGGATTGGGGTGGAGGGGAACGTGGAGGGAATCTAGGTGTGTGGCCGGGATGGAGCAGGAGGAGAGTCGGGCGGGTTTCGGGATGGGAGTTACTGATGTCGGGGGTCTGGCAGGCGTGGCGGGTGGTGGGCTGACCGGTGGTGGTTGTCAACTTGATTGGGTCGTCACAAGAGTCTATGTTTGTGATGCAGGCGCGGTGTGGCTTCTGGTGGTGGTTCGGTCGGCGATGCTGGCGTGGTGCCAGAAGTGGGGTCAAGCATCGGCATGGGCCGCTAGTGTCAGGTTGCAGTGGACCACAGCGGTGCATGTAGGCTTGTGTGATCTTTCATAGGGCAGGAGCGGGCGGGGCGGCTTCGGCAGCGCGTGCCCATTCATTTAAATGCATGGTCAAAGGGCCCAGGGTGAGGCTCGCGTGTGTGACTCCTGGCTAGCAAGTCATTGTGAGGACATCCTTCCTTGGCTGTGACGGTCCCCTGAGGATGCCAAGTGACGGTTTGCGTTGTCATTCCTTACAACAGTCATCAGCCGTGTCGCGGGCGCCGTCCGCGGCCTCTCGTTTTTAGACCTGAATCCGTCATTAGGTTGCAACCGCTTACGTCCAGCACCTCCGAAGCCTTTGTAACAGGGCTGGCCAGCATGCCTGGCCAGAGCTCAATCCACCACTCAAACGCCTCGCTAAGTCGCTGGCTTGCTGGCCCTAGACACAACCGTCAATCCCTCACAAGGCCCACCCACGACTAAGCCACGCTGCGCCCGGGGGGCACGGGCGGCAGAGGTGGCGGGATGCGGCTAAGGTCCTCTTGCAGCACCGTGTCGATGGCCGCCACCAGCTCCTGCGGCGGCGCCACCGCCTGCATCAGCGCGCCCAGCCCGGCCACCAGCCCGCGCCGCACTGCGAATATGGATGAAGAGGCCAATGACCAACGGCGCATGATTACCGGTAGAAAAACTCAGGATGCAGCAATTACGATGAATATACGCCTGGTCAAAGCGCGTCCCTGAGCAATGCAACCTCATCCTGGCCGCACCTGCGCCGCCGCTGCTGTCCTGGCCTGCGCCCCGCTCCTGTCCCTCCCGCTCTTGCTCCCCCCGCAGTTGCTGCCGCTCCGCCCACTGCACCGCCTTCTGCCGCGCGCCCAGCTGCCCCAGCCGCACCACCGCGCCCGCCACGTCGTAGCGCGGCGCTGAGGTGGGGCCGCGCACCGGCACCAGCAGCATGTAGCCTTGCGGCAAGAGCGCCAGGTCCCTGCTACTGACACCACTGCTGGCGCGCCCACCACTGCTCGCGCTGCTACTGCCAGCTGCTGCATCAGCGTCCGGGCCGGCGGCGGGCGCCGGTGGACGCTCGCCGGAGGGCAGCCCCAGCGCGGCCAGCAGCGGGCCCGGCGCCACGCCGACAGTGAAGTCGATTGTGTCGGTCATGAGGTCGGCGCGACCCCACACCGCCAGCCGCACACCGCCCGAGCCCGGCGGCTCCGACGGCAGCACATCCGTCACTGTTGCTGCAGCCCCTGAAGCCGCGGCGGCGTCCGTTGCAGACCCTGGCGCAGCCGCTGAGCCCCCGCCAGAGGTCGTGGTGCCGCCAGTTGCGGCGGCGGCGGTCCCGCCCAGTCGCATGTCCACGCGCTGCGTGCGCAACTCGCCACCTCGTGTGAAGTGCACGCTCATGCGGGAGAGCGAGAGGGACGAGCTGGCGCCGCCGCCGCGGCCCAGGCCTCGCAGGCCCAGGTCTGACAGCAGCTGCAGCAAGTTGGAGGCGGGGCCCAGCTCCAGCGTCACCGGCGCCATCTGTGCGTGCGCACACAAGAGCGAAAAAGGCATGGATCATAGCTCGGGTGGCGGTTACGTGTGTGCATGTGTGTGTGTGTGTTAGAAGAATGAAGTCCGCCCGTGTCGTGAGTGTGTGTGTGTGTTAAGTAGCACGAGGAAAAGAAAGCGCAAAGAGTGTGCGTGTGTGTGTTTAAAGAACCCAGACGGCACCAGATCTACTTGCCGCTCTCGCTCGCGCGTATGTGTGTATGTGTGTGTATATTTGTGTATGTGTGTGTGTGTGTGCGTGTTTGTATGTATGTGCGGTTGTGTGTGTATGTATGTGGTCATACACCACAAAACGAAGCCCGTATGTACGTGTGTGTTGCGTCTCATGGGAGGTTGGGATAACAACGCACGCGCGGCGGTGTATGACTGTAAGCACCTCCCAAGCTGCACTCGACGCAAGCAGGGAAGCTGACCCACCCGCCCGGCCCCAGCTCCAAACCCCACCCACCTCCACGGTCGCGGCCTGGTACGGCAGCCTGCCGCCATCAGGACTGAAGCTCGCGCTCAGCCGCCCGCCCCCCGCTCCTGCCGCGCCGCCGCCGCCGCCTCCCGCGGCGCCCTGCACCGTCACCACGCTGTCCAGCAGGGGGTTGGCCGCTGCCAGCCCCAGCCGCGTGAGCGCCGGCGTGAGGTCCAGGCTGGCGGTGGCGGGCTGGTGCAGCAGCGTGTGGTAGGGGCCGTCCCACAGCCGCATCTCACCCACCAGGTGAGCCGAGTTGACCTGCAGGGGCGTAAGGATGGTGGGGTGTTTTCGGGGGGTGCAGGCATCAGCGGCGACGCGGAGGAACGCGACCCGGGAGGCCATGGCAGCAGCAGCAGAAGTAGATGCAGCGCGAGCCAGGGTACGGCAGGGCGGGAGCAGCAAGGAACATGGACGGCACAGGTAGGACCGCGGCAGGACATTTTACCGCGGCACGGTGAGGCTACCGTATCATGTAGGTCAAGCACGGCATACTTTGCAGTTTGCACACACGTGCGCAAGACGTTTCCCGCCCACCTGCATGACCCCCGGCTTGTAGTCACGCGGCCGCCGCAGCACCTCCGCCGGCGGCCGCACCGCCACCGCCTCCGGCCCCGCTGGCGAAACCGACGCTACCGCGGCCGCCGTGCCGCCTGCAGCCCGGCTGGAGGTTGGGGAGGCGGCTGCGCCCAGCGCCCAGCCCACGTCCTCGCCCACCTCCTCCGCCCACTCCCTCAGGCACTCCTCGCCGATGGCGCCAGTGATGTGCACCGAAGGACCCAGGATTTGCCTATGCTCGCAAAAACAAGCAGCACGGCAACCGCGCAATACCGCAACACACACGGCGGCAAGCGTCTCTCTCTGTTCTTGCTAAACCACCCCATTCCGTCTTGCTTAACAAACAAACATACGCGCCCCCGCCGCTCCCGCTACGCCGCCTGCGGCCCCGCTCACCTGATCTCCTCCGGCACCAACAACATGGCATCCGCCACCACCAGGTTCATGCGCCCCAGCCGCACGTCCGCACTCAGGTCCATCTTGGAGTTGATGCGCGCCAGCACCTCCACCAGACCGCCCGGCTTCTGGCCGCCCTGGCCGCGGTCGCCCGGCTTGCCGCTGCCACCGGACACCGGCTGGCCCTCTGATGGCTGCTGTGGTGGCTGCTGCGAAGACGGCGGCGCCTTGGGCGCCGCTGACGCGGCAGGTGGCGGCGGCGGCGGTGCGTTCAGGAGGCCCACCTTCTCGGCCCAGGTGATCAACTTGAAGTCGCCGAGCTTGGTGTCGTAGACGGCGTTGATCCAGGGTTTGGATATGATGAGGTTGTAGCCGCGGGAGCCTACGTCGGGGCGAGGAAGCAGCAGGCAGCACACAGACCGGGGCTGAGAGGCTGAGCGGCGCGAATGGGGGCGGAGTGGGCGCGGCGGCCTGAGGCTGGCGCAACAGGCATAATTCGGCGTGTTGTCCGCAACAACGTCAACTCTTTCCCGCCAGCGCCTTTAGGCAGCCGCTTCATCATCAGGAATCCTCACATCCGCATGCAAGCACGGATGCACGCCCAAACAGCCACACGCACCCGTCAGCAACTGCCACAGGCTGGCCGACGTGGACACCTTGTTGAGGTGCAGCAGAATCTGTCCGCCGCGCGGGGAGTCGTACACCTTGACGCAGCTCAGCTCGTTGCCGCCGGACCACCACGACAGCCGCGCCTCAGCCACTTCCACCCGGCCTGTGGAAAAGCACAACACGAGTCGTGAAGGGGAAGCAGCGGAGGCGAGTCAACCGTCATCCTAGCGTGCAGTCATGTGGTATAGGGAGTCACGTCAGAGGGCCTACCAATCGGCCATTCCGCTACCTTGCACTCCTGGCTGACCCAATGCTGTCAGGCATCTGGAACTACTGGTGGTGCACGTAAGCCCACGCGAGCAACCCACGCCAAGGTATAACAACCCCGCGCCAACCCGCCAAGCCACGCCCCACCCGGCATGTGCTGGTTGATCAGCTCCATCGCTTGCTGCAGGCCCCACTGGGTGGACAGCGCGGCGGGCAGCGCCGCCACCGACACGCCTGTGCACACATCGGCACCGGCAGGCACGGCAGTGGCAGAGCACGTCAGGCCATGACCAAGGCTGCACACATGTGCATTACGCTAATTGGTCACCAGCGCAGGTCCGTGTTTGCTAGATTTGCACACAGGCCGAACCTCAGGCACGGGGGCTCCGTCCATCACAGGTCTAACGGCGTGCCACTGACCACAGGCCGCAACCGCCCAGCTTGGCGGCCAGCAGGGACCACCAACCTGCCGCGACTGCCACGCCTGCGCACACTTGGAGGCCTCGCCACCACAGCGGCACACTCGGCCGACCGCCACCGCCACTGCCATCAGGTTCGGGTCCTACGACATGAGCGGGGCCACGAGGACCGCCGCCACCGCCACCGCCACCGCCGCCGCCGGGCGGCGATCCAGCGCCACTGGCGGCCCGCCCTGACGCCCACTGTCGCCGGCCTAGTGGAGTCACCGCGTATGACAAGGTGAAGGAGGTCAAAGAGACAAAGCCAGCAGTTGGTATGGGATGGTGCTAGGTCTCTGAGCGGGATTTGAAGACGACTCCAGTTTGCGGGGCGGCAACACGGTGTGTGTCGGTACCGGAAGGCCCGCTCCCTACCTGGCCGCACTGCGCCGCGCCATCCATGCAGTTTGGCCCCGGCTCCACTGTTCACATGTCGCGTGAAGGATCGCCCTAGCGACTGCATCGTCGAAGGGTTTGCGCAACTGTAGTGCCAAAGCGGAGACTCATGTCGCCATCAGCACCTGCTGTCCTGCACTGGCCGTCGTGATAGATGCACCTGCACGTGTGTAATGCTTGATGGTGTAGATGAGTTGTTTGGGGCTCAAGAATGTCAGAAGCCGTTCCATGAATCATGTACATGATGCATGCTTCAACGCAAATAAGGAAAGTGCATCAAGCCTTACTGTATTGTTTAGATACACACCATAATAACTAAGAGCCGTCTGAAACCGCTCGACGACGGCAAAGCAACAGCCCCCGACACTTGCGCTCTCAACCTGCGATAAGTAGGCCTCAATCGTGCATTGTTAATTAAATTGATGCAGCTTCAATCCTCGAGCCGCTTGGGGATGCGGACCCGGGCGCAGGGTGTCCAGGCGCGACAGGGCCGGGTGTGCGTGGTCCGCGCCCAAGCTGCAGCCCAGACGTCGCAATACACTCGTGTGCGCCTCAAGACACGATCTGACTGTAAGTAAATGTCGTCGCTGGCGTTTCGGGTTGTGGGACCACAAACGCGACCCACATCTGCAGTGTTGTTGCCATCAATAGTCTGGCTTCGACCGAGAGTCCGAGACGCCGCGACGCTTCCTGGAGGGCAATACCCAGAAATCGAGTCGCTTTCTTACAGTTGTTGCAGCAGAAAACCGGTCTCCCGCGTCCGGCTACCTACCGAATGTCCCGGCACTCGACAGTCAAGCTCGCCCCAACCTCCACACCCAGCGCACACCCCAGTCTCCATTGCTGCCTCAACTCCTCACCTTCCAAAACCCCCTCCTTCATCCACGAATGTCACGCCTCAGGCGAGCTGGCGGTGAGCTTCTACCCGCGCTTCAAGTACAACGCGGTGGGCGGCGGCGGCTGGGGCACGGTGACGGACTTGGGTGATGGCAAGCTGCACCTCAACTTCGACACCTCCGTGCTCGTCATCCCGGACATGTCGTACCGCACCGCCACGCTCATGGGTCTGCTGCCCATGCCGCCGCCGCTCAACATTGCCATCAAGCCGGTGTCCCTGGAGGTGGGTGGGCTGGAGGTGGGTGGGCTTCTGTTACGGGTGCAGCTGTGGACCTGCCTATCACCCGGGCCCTCAAGCGGGCGGGCTGCGTTGTGGGAAGTGGGCGGTGGCAGTGGCGGTTTGAGGCGAGGTTCAAGGGGCGGGTTGCATGGGGCGAGGGCAAGGCAGCACGGCCCAGCGTGATGGCCAAGTGATACATGCGAGCATGACGGTGGCGGCTGGTGCAGGGGTGTGTGGGTGGAGAATGGGGACACAAGCTGAATGGCGTTGTGCGCAACACAGCTCTCCAGGTAACCGGTGGGTATCTCACTCGCTGCCCTTGTTTCGACTGGACCATTACGCCAACAGGGCATCCTGGACCAGAACACGGGGGAGGTCAACCTGAACTTTGAGTCCGACTTCTATTTCACGGCGGGGCCACTGCCGTACCAGCCGCCCGGGTAAGACTGGGTTGGACTGGGCTGGACCCCGGGTGATCGCACGCTCCTGCATTCCCCGCATCGGTAGCAGGTAGCCGCCACCTTTGCGCTCACAGCCAAATCCACGCAGCCGGCAGCCCCCTGCCGGCCAAGTGCGACACTCTTCGGGTGTCCATCTCCACCTCACGACCATGGCGCCCCCCCCCCCGCCTGCAGGCTGAAGATCCGCACGGTGCTGACCACGGAGACCACCAAGGGCGCGCACCTGACGGCGGCGGGGCGGCGCATGGTGAGCAACAGCGGCGTGCTGGTGGGCACCGCCACCGTCGACCGCGTGGGCGACCTCTTCCTGGACAACTTCCTGCAGCTGCCCAACGACGCACTCGCGGTCATGGCCTGCGAATTCATGTTCGAGTGAAAGGAGGCGCAGCAGGGCCGGTGGAATGCGCTGTGCGACCTGTGCTGTTCCGGCATGCACAGCAAGCAGTGCGCTGATGAACGCACTGCGTCCGGCTCTTGTTATTCGCCCGGAGGCGAGGGCAGCAGCAGCGGCAATGACGCAGGGCTACCAGGCGAGCGGATAGAGGGGGCCCGTGCGTCAGTAGGAGGTGGTGTGAGGTAGGGATTGCGGGCTGATGGATGAGAGTGAGTGGCGTGCGGAGAGACAAGGCGCGAGAGTGAGAGAGGAAGCGAGGCAAGATGCGCAAGCACGTGTGGCGGGATGTAGCTGGATGCTGGGAGCGGCGCTTGCCCACGTGAGCTGTCCCCTGCTGGGATGGAGGTCGGTGTAAACTCGTACTGCCTTTGAAGGTTATGGAACATTTCATTTTGCGGTGTGGTTATTGGTGTAGGGCAAGGGGCGGTGTGTTGAACTCTATGTGTCTTGACAAATCCTGGGGGCTGGGGCCCCAACTCAGGCCCGGCTCTCATGCTCCTAGACTTTTACGCATCAATAAGGTTACAAGGCCTTGTGGAGTTGTGGGCTTGTGGCCGGGGGGCGGGGGGTCATGCGGGATAGGGCGCATCCGCTTGTGAAGCTAAGCGCCGCTCTGCGCCTTTCCCTTCTCACACCGCAATCCCCATGGTGTGTCTTCAAGTCTCCGCCCTTTTGGCTGGAGTCACGTTTAAAGTCACGCTCCCGGCTGAATATTTCATGCGCCGCTGAAGTTCCACTTGTCGCAGACGAAATTCGCCGCTAAAGTGGGACGGCTGCGTGACTAAAACGAATGCAACTATGCAAGCGCATGAGGATCAATGAGTAAGGGACCTCAACAAGTGAGGCCTCGAGGCATATAATATCAGCCAGTATTGGGGAGTTCTGGGGTTTCTCGGTGTGGCCCATCGGGCCCTTCTGTTGCCAGGACCATTCTCCCACAACCGCCCCCCCTCCCTCCCCCTCGCCCCCCGCAGACCGGTGGACACCAGATGTCCGAGGCCGCACACTGATGGAGGCTGGATGCTGGTGGAGGGAGTGAGGGACATGGCGGGGAAGAGCAGCGCGCTGACACGGCGGTGCGGTAGCTAGAGGGTCATGGCGTCCTTGATTTGCATGGCTCAACAATGCCTAACACATTCAACGGCACTTCATGGACGCATTACATGGCTCTATTGGCGACGACCGCACTGTGTCGGTGTAGCGCGCATTTCTACGGTGTAGATATGCCGCGCCCCTTTTTAGAAGCGGGTAGAGACAGTGGATGTCTTCATGCTCAGGCCCACTTGAAGTTCCACTTTGTCGGTAATGTATGATTGACGTTATGCTGATAGAACATATGCCCTCCGTTTTCATGAAGCACACGGGCTCCACACTCCGCCAACCGGCCAAAGCTACCTGGCCAAATGCTACCTGACCTTTTGGCGCGGGCACGGGCATCGTTGAGGGCGATGCAGCCAATCCATTAAGCAATGAGAATAGTATTGCTTTAGCACGTCTGCTGTCGGGGGCATGCCGGGGAACAAAAGGTCGGCCGGAGGGCGCATCTTCTTGGTTCTGCAAGATGCCGATTGAAGAGGTGTTCGCTAGCTGAACGTGGCGCCTTTCTACATCAAACACACGTTGCATTGACTCACAAACCTCTGATAGCCTGCTGCGCGAGCGTTGTTGACTGCAACGTTACACTTGCGAAGACGCCTGCTTGTCCGACGGAGCGCCTCAGCCGCCGCAGCAGGCCGTTTTGCTATTGCCACACAGTGCATAATTAGCCTACATACCTGGGCAAAGCTGAAAAGCAGTCTTCTGCCAAGCCAACCTAGGATTATTCCAATTAGTGAGCGCGGACCTAGACTTTTGGCTTTTGCTAGGCGTCACGCCGCTTTCTACGCCAACTGAGCAATCGATACTGCTTCAACCAGTCAAGTTTGCTCGCGGCCCGAACGCCTGCTCGACGGCGCAATGCTCAGTTGACACAGCCAGCTACAGACCCAGCGGCGTCCCTGGCGGATTTGCGTTATTGTAGAAAACATGGTGAGGTCGAGGTTGGCGGTTGCAGCTTGTGTCACGTCGAACTTCCGGGAGCCCTTCCCCTCCCCGCCTTCCAGCCCACTGCAGCTGTCCCCACCACAATGAACATACCACGCCTCCCTGACTCGCCCATCCCGTCACACATGCGCAGGGTAACTGCATATCCCCTGTTAGCGCGCCTCTCTTTGATGCCATCAGCGACGGCAAATGCGAGGAGGCGGTGGCGGCCCTGACTGAGTGCCCCGCGCTCGCGGCCAAGCGCGCGTTCCCCGGCAAGCGTACGCTGTACCACGTGTGCGCAGAGCAGGGCAGTTTAGATGTGCTGCGCCGGTTATGTGAGCACATATGGAAGACAGTACCGGACAACCACGGTTCTGTCTCAGACAGGCTGGCGTCTGCAGGTGCGTGCGGAAGGTGACCAGACTTCCCAACAAACGTAGTGAACGGGCGAGAACAGAGTTCCGAGTTGCGGCGACATGCTATTCTCAATGCCAGGTCCATGCATGGATATTCATTCTTGGGCCCCTTCCCATTTCCAGTCGCCCCTGTCGCGTGGCTCGTCAGTGAGATTTGAGTCAGTACACGGGGTACAGCTGCGCCTCTCACATATTCCTGGGCCCTGCCCGCCCCACGCACCTGACCCACACATACGGTACATCGCCAGGAGGCCCCGCCCACACCTCCTGCACTTGCACCATTTTCCCGCGGCACCTGCGTGCAGCTGACTCACACACATTACTAAACCGCCTGCTGCGCCCCGCTCCTGCCCCTGCACAGGCCCGGCCTTCCACCCCGCCATCCAGGAAGTGGTGAATCGCACGGACGAGTCGGGGCTGACGCCACTGATGCTGGCGTGCAGCGAAGGCCACCCGCGCGTGGTCGAGTACCTGCTGTCTCAGGTGCGGTGCAGCGGCTGCTCCTGAGGGAGGCATGGCTGTTGGGCAGGGGCTGGGGGCTTCACGGCAGGTGTTACCGTAGCCCGCTCGGGTTATGTCGCTTTGTTGCGAAGCTTGGCGTGGGCCCGCTGCCTTGCGGTGCCTCCTCCTGCAGGGCGCGGACGCGTGGGCGTGCGACCGGCTGATGGGCCGCGCCGCGCTGCACTTTGCGGCGCGGGCCGACCACGGCGACTGCATCGACGCACTGCTGTCCAGCCCCTACGTGCAGCTGGTGGGCAAGGCGCGCGGCCGCACCGAGTGCAAGTGAGTGCTTTGGGGGGGTCATCAGGCGTGGGTGGGGCTGAGGTGGGCCAGGGCGGGCCACAGCGCAGGGCTTTCCGGACCTGCGCTCGCCTGGGCAGTTGCGTGACGCAACGGCCGTTCCCGCCCCTCGCAGGCTGGTTGACTTCCCCTCGCACTGCGGCCTCACGCCGCTGCACTACGCCGGTGTGTGCGTGTCGTCACTGGACGCCGCGTCCGCCCTGCTGCGTCACGGCGCCGACCCCAACGCGCGCTGCTGGCAGGAGGGCATCGACAACCTGCTGCAGATGGAGCCGGGCTCCACGCCGCTGCACTCGGCCGCGAGGAACCACAACCTGCCCTTCGCCATGCTGCTGCTCAAGTACTGGAACACGAACCTGGTGCGTGCGCGCGTGTGGGCACGGAGCTCCCACTAAAAAAGAAATTACGACAGATAATACAAAATACAAAAAATGTGCATTATTTACTGTTATTGTTGCTCGTGTTTTCGCACGCGCAGCGGCACCTGGAGACCACCGACCCGAGGGTGGTCGGTAACCGCTCCGGCGTGCGCGCCTACGAGTTGCCGGGCGCGCGCGCCAGCAAATCACTGCACCGCGTGCTGGACCCGGCGACGCCCATCTCCGCCATCTCGGACCCGTTCGGCGAGGGGGACGTCGCAGCAGGCGCCGCCGCCTCCGCCGCCATCAAGGCGTCGGTTGACGGCGCCACGCTGCGGGTGGCACCGCACGTGGCCGCGCCACTCTCCATGCGCAAGCAGCTGCTGCAGCAGCGGCGCGGGCATCCGGGAAACGCGGGCGAGGCGCGGCCGGTGAGTGGGCGCGGGTCCCGGGGCTTTGAAGGGAGTGTGTTTGGGCTGACAGGGCACGCATTGATGCCCCTGGCTCACTATCACTAAGACCCGCCACGGCCTTGTCTTTACCCCATTTCCCCCTTCAGAGCTCGGGTGACTCGGCCGCGTCTGGCGGGAGCAGGAGCAGCAGCGCCAGCGCGGGTGCCAAGCCGGGCAGCGCCGGCCACACCACGTCAAGCGGGCCGGGCTCCGCCGGAGCCAACCAGTCAGCCAAGGCCCCGGCAGCCAAGGCCCCCGCGCCTGCTGCCAGGCAGGGCCCAGCGGCAGTCGGCTCCACGCCCTCGTTCAAGGTGCCGTCGCTGCCGGACTGGCACGCCGGCACCGCCAAGGCACCCGAGCAGGCTGGCGCGGCTGGCGACGAGCAGGACAATCAACAACAGCTCACAATGCCGCCGGGCTGGGAGGACCTGTTGCCGCAGCAGGGCCAGGCCGCCACTGCCGTTGCAGGGGCTGCCGCCAACGCCGCACATCCCAACGGGCCGGCTGGCCGGCGCCCCGATTTCATCAGCGTGTACCGCAGTGAAGAGCTGGACCACAGCGACGGCGGTGACCAGCAGCGCCTGGCGCGCACCACGGCTAAGCCGGGCTTGGGGCAGGAGGCGAGCTCGTCTCTGCGCGGGACGCCATCTAAGATGGCACTGGCGCCGCCCAACCCGGGCGCACTGCACAGCCCCACCGGCAACAGCAAGGGCGCCCGCGCGGCGCTGAGCCCGGCCCCGTCTCTGAAGAAGCTGGGAAGCAGCAAGCGCATCAGCCCCTTCTCACCCGGCAGCATCTTCCCGGAGGCGCCCCAGCAGCATCAGTTGCAGAAACCGCCGCCGCTCCAGGCACAGTCGTCGGGGCTGCTGCGCCACGGGTCGCTCCCGACGCAGGCCGGTGCCGACCCCTCGGGCCTGATGTTGACCGCACCGGAGCGGACGACCCCGACCCGTCACAGCCACTGCGGCGGTCCTCAAGCACACGGCGAGTCTGCTGCTGCGCCCAGCGGGCGCTGCCCCGCTTCCCCTGCCCGCGCCGCCGGTGCTCGCATGAGCGACTCCGGCAAGCCGGGGCGCCAGAGCGGCCCGCTGCCGCGCCCCAGCAACCCGCACTGCAGCACCCGCAACAGCGACGACGCCGGGACGTTTGCTTTCAGCAACATCAGCAACAGCACCGGCGGCGGGAGCAGCGCGGGCGCCGGCACCGCTGATAGCAGCCGCGTGCCCTCGCCCGACCTCGAGCTCATTCCACCGCCCAGCGCGGGGGAGACTGCGGCCTTCAGCAGCCCCGGCGGAGCCGCCGCCGCCAACTGCCGCACCTCGTCCGCGACGTCTAGCTACTCCGGCTCCTCTCCGCGGGCCGGCTCTGGGTCCGATGCCCGGCGGCGCTCGATGCACATGCCGCCGCCGGCCCTGACGCTGTCACCGAGCGGCAAGGCCAGCGGCGACATCCGCGCTAGCTACCCTGCTCCGGGTTCGGCCTCGCCCTCCGCGCTGGGCAAGAAGCTTGCGAAGAATCTGTCCCGCAAGCTGTCTTATGCGGCGGAGGCGGTGGTGAACAGCATCAAGGCGGAGGAGCCCGGCGCCTGCGGCTGGCAGGTGGGCCGCGTCAGCGGCCATGGCGGCCCGGGCGCAGCCTCGCCAGGTCTGCGGACCAGCTACAATGGCGGCGGCAGCATGGGCCTCCGTGCCAGCGCGTTGGCCTCGCCTTCCAAATCGGTGCTCACTGCCTGGTCCGAGGCGCCCTTGGCGGCCGACGTGAGTGCCGGCGGCAGCAGTAACGCCGCACCCACCTCGGGCTTTGGCCGGTCGGATTCGCTCAACCGCGCCGCCGCGACGGCGCTGTTCGCCGCCCCCGCCAGGATGCAGTCGCGGTTGGAAACCGTGCCTGACTTCACGCGCGACAGCCACGCCGAGGACGCGGTGCCGGTGCCGATTACCATGTTTCCGCACCGGCACGAGGACCTGCAGCCCATCGCGCGCGGCGACGCGGCCTTCGGCCGCGTCAGCACCAGCTACAGCGGCCAGGGGAGCGGGCCCGCCGCGCCGCCGCCGGCCAGCTTCGCCCGTAGCAGCAGCCAGAGCCGTGTTGCCATGAGCAGCGTGAGGGCGCCGGCGGCGCCGCTGGAGCGCGAGCAGCTGCTCGTGCCCGCCGATGACGCGGACGCCGCGGGCGGCGGCCTGGCGAAGCGCACCAGCCATGCCGCACTCCGCCTGGCGCCGCCCTCCCCGGCGCCGCCGCCAGCAACATCCCGCGGCGCGCGGCTTCGCGGGGCTAGTGACTTTGGTGGTGGCGGCAACGGACCCGCTGCTGCGCTGTCGCCCTCTCGCAAACCGTTGGTCAGCCCCGTGTGGTGATCGGCATTTGTGGTGTATTATTGGCACGTTTGCGCTGTCAAGCTATACTTATTAACGGGCTGGGTGTCAGCGGGTGGCAAACCTAGCGTGGTGAGTCAGGGCCCCAGAAAGGGATGAATCCTTTGTACTCGCAGTAATGTGTGGGTGGCGTACCGTATGGTCAGTATTTTGTGGGGGCTCCATGCGTACCTGCATTTTCCATTTGGAAACCCTTCTTCAAGACCATCAACAAGCGCGTTACTCGAAGCAGCATTGAAAGTAGGGGCGCTCTCACGTCGTGTGTACCTGTATGCCCATGTGCACGGGTAAAAGCGAGAGACCCCACGTATCCCCGTTGATCACTTCACAAGCAGACCAGAGCATACAGAGACGCCAACATGGGAGCTGATGCCAATAGGCTGTGTGTTTCCGTTGATGTGTTGTTACGGGGAGGCAAATGCCCCTCTCATTGTAGTGCAACAAAGCGTGGCATGTGTGGCGTGGCGTGAGGCATGTGCACGCCTGGCATGCGCGTCGTTCCGGCCTCGAGCTGACATTGTGGAGAACAAATTGAAACGCACATGGAGCATGCAAACTCCTGACAGGTGCATGCCGGTCACACAGAGTGTTTTGGTCGTGTGGCTCTGGTGCGGCTGTGGCATCGACGTGATGCGGGTTGGGGCGCGCGTGCGATGCGACAAGGAGGTGTGACATTGATGGCTTCTGGCTACACAGGTACTACGGACACTTAAATGCGACCACTACCTTTAATTGTTTGGGTTGCGAGATGCGCTAGTGCACAGTTGCGGGCTTCCCGGCTACTTTGAGAACCTAGAATGAGGCTGACCAAGCCCTACCACACCTGTGTGCGCTTCGAGGTTATACACTGCGATGACCTGTGGCTGGACCTCAACTGTGTTTTGTGATCACCTCTTCATCCGAGTGCTGTTGAAGATTTCCCGGAGGCCGGGGTTCAGCTAGGACACGCAGGGGTTAGCAGAGCTTAGCATAAGCGTGGATTGACGCTCTGCAATGAGATTAGCGCCACCGGACGCAAGGGCCGCGCGCCCACGCCTATATCCCCTCGTCGGTGTGGGAGTGCTCGGCAACTGGTGGCGATGGGCAGGGCCATACATTCTGATGTGACAGTGTGATGGTGGCGCCTTGGGTTGTGTCGCAGCATTGCGGAGTTCCCCGGCACGCGCCAGAGACTGAACACCGCAGGGAACCACGTGGCTCATGCCGGCATAACATTGCGCAGGAGGTGCGAGTTCAGATTGTTGGTATGTGCATCAAACAAGAGGCCGTGAGAGGTGAGTGTAGGACTGATGTCAGACCATGATTAGCACTGAGCGGGCCTTGTGCCCCGCAGCGTCCCTAACAAAGGATGTCCCTTCCTGGTCTGTGACGGTTTGAAGGCGTAAAGCAGCCGCACACTGCTGACTGACTGGCGAGTTGACTGATGTGCTATTGCATGCATACAAATAAACTTACGTAGCAGACTGCTCACGCAGATTACAGACGTCACAACGCAGACGGTGTGTAACTGGGTTGCGTCCATACCATACAATGTCCCCGGGCTTCAAACGCAACTGCATTATGCCAGGGCTGCTCTTGCAGTTGCGCGTGCTGCGCCCGACATCCGTCGATGGCGCCTTGGCCAGACCTATCCCAAAAGCCCCTCTGTCTCACACTGGCACACACTCTTGCCTCTCTCCGGCGTTCGACCAGTCGCGCGCTCATGCACTGCCGTTGCCAATTGTTTGCCATCTGCTGGGGTCTGGGAATCAGCCGCACCCTACGGGACTACACCGACCTAACTTACCACTGTCCCATCGCACACACACACTCATGCCTCTCCCGCGTACACCGCAACTTGACTAGTACCGCACCGCCACGACGCATATGGCATTCCAGGGCATTTCACAAATTGTTGTGACTGTAGCGGCGTCATTACCCTTCCAGTGCTGCGCCGGCATGTCCTCCACCCTATCGCCCGCCACTAGCACAGCAGCTCAGCACAGCCGGGCACAGTAACTCCGTGTTTATGGAGCCGTTCGCTGCCGTACTTGTTCACACCTTGCAGCGCACGTTGCAGGCAAGTCAATGAAGCAGTGATCACCATCCAGCCGCAAGGCCAAGCTCCAACGTCCCAATCCCGCAAACTAATCAAACCTAGCGCCCTAGCTATCCACTACCTAGCCGAGGTCCAAGCCCCGCCACCCTCACCAGTTAGCTCTCAACCCAATGAAGCTTTTCCTTAGAGCCCTAGCCTGCTGGCTGCCTAGCTGTCATGTCCCGGACACCCCAGTAGCTTGACCGTCTTGTCGAAGCTGCATGTCGCCAGCAGATTGCGGCGCGGGTCGTAGTCCACGTCTCGCACGTTGATCTTGTGCGGCCGGGCCGTGTGCACCAGCCGCCCCGAGCCCAGGTGGAACACACACAGCTGTCCGGAGCGGGGCGGGGCGTGGGGGCGGGGGCGGGGGCAGGGGCGGGGGCGGCACACCTCAGTCGGGCACGGCAGAGGCACAGGCAGAACGGGGTCGCACGCGCGAGGAGAGTGAGGCCGCACGCAGAGGGGTATGGACACGGGGCGCAGGCCGGAGCAGCGCAGCGTTGTTTCGGCCCGTGCACACACGCGTGCAAGTGCTCATGCACATGCACATGCACATGCGAACTGCGGCTCGCAGTCGCTCTGCATGCAGGCACCCTGCACACGAGCAGCAGAGCCGCCGCATCACAGGCCGCCGCAGCACGCACCTGTGCGTTGGCGCCGGCGGCGTATATGTAGTTGCCGTCTCGGTGCCAGGCGGCTGCGGGCTGCGGGAACTGGTCTGTGGGCAGCCCGAACACCAGCCGCAGCACACTCCAGTCCGAGGTGCGCAGCACCAGCAGCCGCGGCGTGTCGGTGCACACCTGCGGGGCATGCACGAGGGGTGAGGACGGCATGGTGTTGGTGTTGACGGTGTTGGTGTTGATGGTGTTGGTGTTGGTGGTGTTGGTGTTGGTGTTAGGTGGTGGGCGACGAGGAACTGCAGCAGCAGGAGGCTGGGCGGCAAGCGCTTGGTTGCCTTGGATCGGGTGTTGGACTCGACTAACAGCACCAACCGTCCACCCGAGCTCACCAGCAGAAACCGGCCGCATGGCGAGGGCAGCAGCTGTTTGGGCGTGAATGACACGTGGTCGTCACCCGCCTCGTTCATGTTGACCAGCTCCTCGCTCACAGCGCCGCCGCCGCCGCCAGCTCCGCCCTGCAGTACATGCAAGCCCGGCCGAACGCGTGCATATCACGAGCTAAGCCGCATGCCAGGTTCCATGCACGCGCCCGCACAGGGCCCGCACAGCCGCCACCGCCGACTGCCGCTAGTAGCAGTTGCTGAACCGCGCAGACAGCCAACCGGGTGCTCCCCGTGGGTGCTCCCCACATGCGTATTCATGTGACCTTCTTTTACTCTGAGCCATACACGTGATGGGCGCAAAAATGCCGCCCCTCCAACCTGCCGCGCCCCCTCACCGCCGCTGCTGCCGCTTCCAGCAGTGCCCTGCAGTCCACCAGGCGGAGGTAGTTGCTACCGCGCACGGCCACAGCCAGCCGGTAGCCGTCAGCCAGGAAGGCCACGTCCGTCACAGCCGCACCGTACGGCACCTGGAAAAAGGGGGCATGCGTGCTTGTCATTGGGTGGCATGGGCAGCATGGGTGTGTGTGCATGCCTGTGCGGGCGCAGGTGCAAGGGTGTATACTGTTATACGTAGGCGAGCGCAGACAGGCCTTGGTACTGGACTAGAGGCCGGCGCAATGCCTCTTCCAAACAGGCGCAAGCGAGTCACGCTGCCGTGTCCTTGCCATGTGCCACTCCTTGCCGCCCCCACCCAGACTCCGCCTATCCCGCCCACCTGCTTGACCAGGCTCAGCCGCCCAATGCCCGCTGCCTCCACATCCTGCAACGAAGCTAGGTCCACGCCCCCGCCCGCCACCCGCCCGCCCCGCGGTTGTCGCCGCGGTGCCGCGCTCTCATCCAGCTCCTGCCCCGCACCGCCCGCCGCCGCCGCTGTTGCAGCGGCCGCCGCCGCCTGGTCTAAATCCAGATCCAAGCGGTGTACGGACACGGTCTCGTCCGTGGATCCGCTCGCCAGCAGCAGCGGCTGCACGCCCGCCGCCCCCGCTAACCCTGCCGCCCCGGGTCCCTCGGCCGCCGTGGGGCTGGAGGCGGCGGTGCTGCCGCCATCCGAGGCCGTGGCGGCACCGCTGGTGGCAGACGTGCAGGTGGCGGCGCAATCGGGGCTGGCGGCGTCGGCTGCCGCCCAGGCCACGCGCACCACGTACTTGGCGTGTGCCTGCACGGCCGCCAGCACGGCGCCGGTGGGGCCGTGCAGCACCGTGACGCGGCCGTCCATGGCGCCCACAGCCACCAGCGGCAGGCCCGAGCTGGGGGCAGGAGGAGGGGGAAGCGGAGGGGTTGAGAAACACGATCGCCAGTGAGGATTTCTGGGGGAGGCTACGGTGAGTAGGAAGCTTGTGCGGCCATCGCCCACACGCCCTGCGCTTCCCCTCGTTCGACGCCAGTGGGTGCCGTAATCTCTCTGCTCCCACCCCGGCTGCCCCCACCGCCCCCGCCGCCTGCGCCCACACACGCACCTAAAGGACGGGTGCAGCGCCAGGCACAGCAGTGCCGCACTGCCCACACGCGCCTCCCACACCACCTCCGGCTCACTGTCGCTGCCATCGCCGCTGCCGTCGCCTTCAGCTCCTGCCCCGGCCCCGGGCGCGGACTGGGATAGCGCCACGCAGCGCACAACGCCGTCGCCTGTAGCCAAGTCGTCACAACCCTCAAGGTCAGGGCTCTCAGCGTCGGCACTAACAGGGTCAGGGCTCTCAGTTCTAGGGCTTACGGTAGTGTGGGCCTCAATCGGCAGGGCCTCACCCGGCCACCCGCCACGCCCAGATTCCCGCGCCAACCCACATCCCAACGCCCGCACCTGCCGCCGTGATGACGCGCGTCCTCGCGCGCCCCCCCTGGCTAGCCGCCGCCGCTGCCTCTGCCGCCGCCTGGCCTGGTGCCTCCGGCACGAGCCTCACCGCGATGATGTTGCTGCGGTGCAGCTCTACCGGCACGCTACCCACCACCTCCCGCGCGTAGTCGTCCGCGCCAGCCCGTAGCAGCTGCAATGCCTCCTCCTGCCGCCGCCGCCGCACCACGCGGCTCACGCGCTTGCCGGCGCCCCCGCCGGCCTCGCCCTCGCCTTCCTCATCCTCCTCGTCCAACAGCTCCTGCTGCTCCAGCTTCTCCTCCACACGCCGCCACACCAGCTGCGCGGCGGCACAGCGGCACAGCAACCCTTGCGTTACAGGTCTGTAAGCGGTCGCCAGCGTAGGGCCGCCCTACCCATGCATTCGGACTTGACGCAGACGACAAAAGCCTACGGCAGAGCGCCTCGTGCAGTGTTTGCGGCGTGACGAGCGGGAGACAGGCCGAGTGGGTCATCTGGTCCTTTGAGGGATACTGTGATGGACGTGACACAGAACCCTTTCACGCGATGCGATGTGCGTGGTGCATTGCAACAGGACAGCGTGCATGGTTGTGTGACACACACACACACACACACACACACACACACACACACACACACACACACACACACACACACACACACACACACACACACACACACACACACACACACACACACACACACACACACACACACACACACACACACTTGCACTTCTGCTCTGCCACTGCAAACTGTTTGCCGTCTGCTTGAGGGTATGGGCATCAGCTGCACCCTACGGGACCTCGCCAACCTGCCTTGAACCCTGTCCCATCTCACACACACACACACACACACACACACACACACACACACACGGAATTGTTCCGTTTGTTTGTGTTTAACACACACACACACACACACACACACACACACATTTAAGGATACCGTGCAGCTCCTATCGTTCCTGGCAACCACATACGGTAAAGCACCCACCGGTAACCCGACCGGCTGCCATCCCACCTGCATCAGTTGAGAAGCCTCGGGCAGTGACGTGTCATCATACAGGCGCCCAGTGGACCTCTCCAGCGCGCGCAGGGCTGCAGGATCACGGCGTTTTGGCATGGAACTCAAGGGCAAGGCGGGGGAGTGGCGTGTGACAGGCAGGTGACGGTGCTGCGCTGTCCTGACCCCAGCAGCTCTCCCACACCCGCCCCCAATCACCCACCCATCACCCCTCACAGCTAACCGGCTTATCAAGTCACGAGTTGCCAGGACATGTGCGTGCCTCAGTCTTAAAGGCTGGCCGAGGCGCTACGCCGAGCGGCTGTAGGCCCATACTTGGGCCGGGACGCCATTACCGCCGTCCCGCCACGAACGCGATCGAAACGCGACTTACCATCATGCCAGCCATTCTCATGCAGCCACTGCAGCACCATGAGCTGAGCCAGGCGGTCTGGGTCTAGCTCCTCGGCCATTTGTCGCGAGGAAGCTTCGGTTCAACCAAAAGCGCCTTCGCCAGGCCCAGACTAGAAGTATAATACCAGAAGCCTTGTATTTGTATACTTTGTGCGCCCAGTAATGCCTTTGCAAGGAAAGCCCGATGATTCCCGTGCCCAGTTTGCGTGCGGAGACGCGTTCTCGCTGAGCCGTGTTATGAGTGCATGATCATACGCAAGCAGCTTAGCATGTGCGTCAGACAATGATGATCCCAGGGGCCTCTCACAAGTTCATTCCTGCCGTACATGTCGCCGACCAGCCCACACCCCGCAGGGATGGCTGGAAATGGCATGGCAGCGCTGATTGGGAGGCTATAAGGAGTGTGACTGCAGCCTGCGGGGCAGGGGTGTGTGGTTGGGCAGCAACTTAGTTGTGGTTGGCGGGGGTTCCAAGTTTGGGGCGGCGGCCTGTGCCGACAACTAAGATTGGGCCGGGGGGCCGTGTCAGGTGCGGCCGGGGCCCCCGCGCGGCAACTCAGATGCGGTCCGACGCCATTGAAGATTGCGCGCGGGGGAGGTAGCCACAACCTAGTTGCCCGACATCAGATGGGATATCCCCTCAGAAAGGAGCTTAGGAGAACACAGGACGGTCGGGGGATTCACAGGATGGTGAGTGGATGGCGGGCCGGGTGATGGCGGTGGATAGCGGCACCTGCTGACAACCCGGCAGCTGGGGAGGGATTGCCTGCCTAAATGTTCAAATACATATTTAAGCTGCTGAAGTATTGTTATATGCTCGCATTTCCCAGCAAGGCTTCTGGCAGCTCCCCTCGCTTGGTTCAGTCCCTGAACTGAGCGTGTTAGAAGCTCCGTAGTAAGGGATATGGTTGACAGTATGTAACACTACAGGACCATTAAAACTGTAGGCAGTTTGGGGGTGTTTGCCAAAGACGAACCACTGGTTCGCGGCAGCTTGCTGGCAACTTTGCCCATTTGAGGGCGCCCGGGGTGTCTACGATCGTTCCAGTTGCTGAGTGGTACTCATTTAAAGCACTGCCTATGACTATGAAGCGCGCTGAAGGAACTGCTGATCACCAGAGTTCTTGCTTCCTTGCCTTCTTTCAAGGCTTCGCACACGAATATAGTTTGTTGCATAGAGCCTGTGTTTGCAGTCTGTGTCTGCAGCCTATATGTGAGAGAGTTGACGGGGATGGAAGCGGGCTGCCCGTTCTTGGGCTACCCGGCTTCCGCTGTGCGTCCCGCCATGCAGCCGTGCACCTACTACCGTAAACACTACACAACGATGCTTGGCTCTCAAAACCAGATATGAGCGCGCGCCAACTGAGTTGTGCAGCGGGGCCGCCCTGCTAAACTCAGATTGGGATGCGTGTCAACCGAGTTGCGCGGCGGGACTGGTCTCCCAAACTTGGATTGGGGCGGGCGGCAACTGAGATGCGCGGCGGGACCGATCCCCCAAACTCAGATTGGGGCGGGTGGCAGCTGAGATGCGCAGCGGCACCCCTGCCGCCAACCAAGATGCCGCCCGGCGGCAACCAAGATGCCGCGCGAGACAGATGCCCGACCAGACCCACCCCCCAAGATGCCCCCCGGCGGCAACTTTCCCACCCTCCTGGGTGGTTGCCAGGCGGGGAGGGTCGCCAGCGGCGCGTTGCCCTTGACGTTGACGCATGCGTTGACGATGACGGCGACATAAGGGAGAGGAGCTGCACCCAAGGACGTCGAGGTGCATACGTCAAGTGACAACTCCAGAGCCTCACGACAGCTCACCCCGAGGATGATCAGGGGAAGGCGGAGCTTGCAGGACTGGTGCGTGCGCTGACGAGGATAGTACAAACCATACTTCGGCCCAGCCGCGCACTCTTGCCCTGCCTCTGCCAACTGTTTGCCATTTGTTGGGTATGGGAATTAGCTGCGCCCTAAGGGACTTTGCCAACCTGCCTTGCCACTGTCCCATCACACACCATACTTCGGCGCGACACCAGACTGGACTTGTGAGCTATCCTAATTTTATTGGTTTATATATGTGCTATTTGACTAATTTATCATCTCCAGCATCCGCCTCGGTTGCAGAGTGACAACTCGACTGCGGTCGAGAACGATGAGTCGTCATCGTATAGTGGTCAGTATCCCTGCCTGTCACGCAGGAGGCCGGGGTTCGATTCCCCGTGACGGCGTTTTGTCCTGGACGGCGTTCGCTTACTGTATGTGGATGCTGTCCCCATTCCTTTTAGTGGAGTTTTCTAGTTTGGAGGCTGCGGCGGCACGTACATACGTGCTCGTGTCCCTCCGCGACGGCACCCAGGGAAGCAGGGCGCAGCATGCCAACCTCGGTGCCGTGCCTCGCCAACGGAGCCATGGGCGTCAGCTGCACCCTACGGGACCTCGCCAACCCGCCTACATCCTGTCCCATCACACTCCCAGCGTGACGTGAAGGCAGCTCACGGACACGTCATGGCAGAGACAAGCGCCACGCCTTCATGGGGTTCAAGGACCATCCCAGGCTTGGGCGCTGCAGATTGCCACTTCTTGTAGCGTCGCAAACATGCCGTACTACGGTCGCACGTCAGCCCTATCCCTTTCCCTTGTGCTTTCACATGCTCATGTCACCGTAATCCTGGCAGTACCCTAAGTCCCGTAGCAAACTCACGAGCTATTCCCAGTGACAGAAGGACTCTGTCAGCGCATTCGTTGTCTGCGTGCTAGGAAAGCCTGGACACCACAAGCCTCATTGTACGGCGGCTGCGGCCACTGCACGGGCGTATGCGCAGCTACCTGCCGAAGTCCACCTGCTCTGCCCGACCAATCTGTAGTCCTGCACCCCTCGACCTGGTTACGAACGAACGCCACCTGCACGCTCGCGCACCTCCCGTGGCGCTGCCCGCCCAACTGACCGCAGTTCCAAGTGCCGCCGTTCCTCAGCACGCGGCTGCCACGGCCAGTAGTGTCACGCGTCCTCGTCGTCCTCCGCCTTGTACTTGGCCGTCTGTGGACAACGTGGGGTTGCGCGCGCGATGCAGTCATTCCGGTGCCAGTACTGCCTGCTGTGCCTAGCAGCACCCGCATCATGCGCTGCTGCCTCCTGGCACGTGGCTGTGCCCCGCTAGTGAGGCGCAACTGGGTGTATAGGCGCGTCCGTGTCTGCACAGCACCGCACACCTGGTCCTTCATGCGCTGCAGGTACTCCTTCTCGCTCCTGGCCTTGAGGTGAGCCACCTGCGCACAGCCGCAGTGGCAAGACGAGGAGCGGGGCGAAACCGCATCGCGCGTCCATCGCGTTTGTTTCCCCTTCACACAGCATTGTGCGGGGGCCTAGAAGGGGCGGGGACGAGATGACGGGCTTGCCAAATGTACGCGTCAAGCTGCAGGAGACAAGGATCCAGCGCATACACGAAATGCACAGCACAAAGGAATTTACTGGACTCACCGCAAAATTTGCAACGGAGCCAAAGCTGCAAAGCAGGTGCAACAAAGGAGGTGCGTGAGTGGTCCACCAGGCCAAGATTGCGGTCCCGTACAACGCAAATGCAAGGGCTGGACATTCAACAGCTCGCTTTTAGGATCTTCTTAGAATGCTGCCACTCCTTGAACCCCAGCTCCTCTGGGCGCCATGCCACACCTACTTGGGCGAGCTGAGAAGCTCCTGCACTCCGGCCGCATCGTTTCCAGCAGTCACATTTCAGTGGGTTCGGGCACCATGATGATAAGTGTTCTGCTTATGTTTGCGTGGTTGTGGATGAAGCAGTCTACTCCACCTGCACAGTCACAACCCCATGCAACGTACTACCCCTACGCCCGCCGCCACACTCTCATAATGCCAGCACCCACCATCCAAACCGAAAGCCGGTGCCACGTATGAGGCCCGAGGCACGACCGGCATGCGCGCAAACTTGCATGGTGTCTAAACCCACCTGCATGGCGATGAGGATCTGCTTTACCGTGAAGCTGGGCCGCCAGCCGGACACGTCGCCGAGGTGCTTGGGCACCACCTCCTTCAGAATGCTCAGGCACACGCCGCCTGCAGACATGCGTTATGAGGATCTGTTAGTGATAGGATCTGTGCTAACAGGGCGGCAAGGTGTTGGGTGAGGCAACTGGGCATGGGCGCCGCTTTCTCTGAATCTGCTTAACACAGTCAAAACCCTCACCATCATCAAACACGTTGACGTGGAAGAAGCCTGCAAGCAGGTGCAAGCCAACATGGTCAGTGTGATGCGACACGCAGGCATAGGGGAGCAATCGTGTAAGCCATGCGGGTAGCAGTCCGCATGAGCTGCCGTCTCCCTCAGCAGCTTGACCACCACGCTTGAGTGGCCAACTGGCCATCAAGTTGCCTGCCCGGCGCTCACCCTTAGGCATGAACACGAGGGGTGGCTTGTGTGGATGCTCGGGTGAGAACCTGCATGTAACGGCACGATGAATTATGCACATGCTGAGAATGGTGACTGGTAGCGGCAGCATACTGTAAGCTTTTGGTCTGGCTCGAGAAGCACAGGATTTCAGCAATGCAACGTAGCAGACTGCGGTATGCAACACACAGTGGTTACATATGCAGCTGGAGCACCCGACGA
The DNA here is from genome assembly GCF_000002595.2 of Chlamydomonas reinhardtii. Taxonomy (NCBI): domain Eukaryota; kingdom Viridiplantae; phylum Chlorophyta; class Chlorophyceae; order Chlamydomonadales; family Chlamydomonadaceae; genus Chlamydomonas; species Chlamydomonas reinhardtii. Next base: position 3,123,813 of record NC_057004.1, on the reverse strand, counting down.
TGCCCCCGCGCACTTGATCGTGAAGGGGAAGAGGCCTGCAGCAATGAGGATGACGCAGGTTGTAGCAAAAGGTTGCTGGATGAAGCAAGTAATGGCCAAATGCCCCACACTGGTGCCCCATCCCCACCGACCCAGCCTTTCAAGCTCCCAACTCCCAAGCCCTGATGTATCTTCGCCCCGACAAAGTGGATGGGCTCTGTTCCCAGTCCAGAAGATCGGCAAGGTTTTAAGTATTTTGTCCTCATCTAGAACCTTGGACTCCTCAGCAACCCCGCGATAGATGTAATGCATGGCTCCCCGTCCGCCCCGGGTTGGGACGCGTCTAGCATGACGGTTCCAGTGAGCTGGAAGTTGTCGTTGCTAGCACTGCGAGAACGTACCTCCTTCGCAGAATGTCCCTTTCATGCCGGGTACCTTGCAATCCCACACAAATATATCCGTTGAACCGTCTTTCGCCGTTGTAGGCTTGGCGGTCATTCCCGGCTGCACGGCACGCCACAAGCGTGTCACTTTGCGCAGCAGCCGTGGCAGGGCCCCAGAGGCTTCTGTGGTTGTTGCCACAAATGTCGAGCACCCTCGCTCCCCTGGTCGCTCACAGACTGCCTAACCCAAAGTAGGACTGGTCACATTGGTTGGCTGGGAGGGGCGCACCGGATGGTCCTTTCGCCACTGCCGGCGCTCCTCTTGGAGCCTGGACGCAGCTGCAGACGCCATCGCTTTTCCTTTGAGGTTGTACCAAGTGGCCCGGCGAGGCGGCGCGCCGGGGGGTTGGGTGCGCGGCAACTCAGTCGCCCGATGCACACACGACGGTTCGCGCCTTGCTTAGCTTGTGCGATCGATACCACGACTTAATATATGGCTCGTGCTATAAAGTCCTGAAGCCAATAATAAGAGTTGGAGTGAGTACTGAGTAGAGTTTGTGTTTTGACAGCTCCACCTTTTGAAACAGGTACAACTATTATGAGTACAGCGTAGATAAGTAAGTTTACAGTGCAATATGCCCGTATCATGTTCGCTGGATTTCCCAAGCTGCTGCTCCGTGCCCTGCCTCATCGTGCACGTACCGTGGTGGCGTGCGGGCAGGGGCAGGGGTCAATCCTGCCTGAGGACCGCCGCCCCATGAATTCTCGCGATGCTCTAGTGCATCATTCAGTGCCTGCAATGAGCTCAGCCAGTGAGCCTGCACTGAGCCTGCACTGAGCCAGCACTGAGCCTGCACTGACGGGCCACTGAACGTGTGAACCCACGCCTCCTACGTGTGGATTGAATCCCAGTTAGAGCGATGCCCGCTTCACAACACCATTATGACTGCCGAAGAATGTTGCAGTGACGGATGGAATGAAGGTGGGTGGGGGGCTGGGGGCGCAGAACGAACGAGCGGGATGGTGCGAGTAGCATGTTGGAAGAAGCGGGGGAAAGGGCGCTGCGTTGAGCGGGGGTGATGGGAGTGCGATGGGACAGTGTTGAGGCAGGTTGGTGAAGTCCCGCAGGGTGCAGCTGATTCCCAGACCCCAGAAGATGGCAAGATGGCGGGGGTGATGGGAGGGTGAGGTTTAGCAGCGATGGCAATGTGTGCGCCAACCTGCGCCATCAGAGGTGTAGGTGGTGCCGTTGGCCTGTGGTTGGCTGCACACAACTCACGCTTAGGCCCAAGGCGCAGTTCAAGCAGTGAAACACACGGGCTCCCTGACAACACTTGTTTTTGCTGGACCCGCAGGAAGCAAACTCCGTTTTGCTCTTCCTGCCAGCCTGATCTCGGAAGCTCGGACGGACCCCCTGACCGCGGCAACCCCGCCCGCACACGATTGTGCCACAGGGCTTCCTCATTTGGATCTGCTACCCATTCGTGCTGCGAGGAAGCAGCTGCCGCCCCTGCAGCAGCGGCCGCCGCGGCGTTGACATTGGCTGAGCGAGCTGAGCCAAGGGCGTTTAGAGGTGCGCAGGGTGCGAAGTTGCGAGGGCAGGCGCATTGAGACGCCGAGCTTACTTGAGATGCACCGCACTGTGCCACACGGCCGCACTCCACCGTGTCCATGCCAACCCCTCCCCATCCCCCTCCTTCCTACCCCCCAGGGCTTTCTGATTATGATGGGACTTTTTCGTTGGGCTCGGGCACAAAGCCCCCACCCTCAGGGCACCTTTCAGAGGGTTATTTCCAGGACCGGCCTCTGAGGTTGGGTCAATCTAGGCACATCCGTGGTCCGTGTGGACCCAGACACAAACAGGCTGCTGGACTTCATGGCCGCCCCCGGTGGCGCTGAGTACAAGGAGCGCAGCACAATCTGTGTCAGCCCTAAGACGCTGCTGAAGCGCGCGGGGCTGTTTTGTGAAGCTGGCCGGCCGCTGTTCCATCGGGGAGGTCATGTGATCCTTGCCCTCCTGTCAGAGCCGTTCGCAGCCTGTCGCCGCGCCGCGTATGCACTGCATGTGGCAGGCAAGGGCGACGGTAACCTGCGGGTTGCAGCTGCGCGTCACCCCCAAGGAACGGGTGCTGACGATGGAGCTGTCGTCAAAGCACCACGACAAGGCCGGCGGCAAGCGGCGCACGATACGTACTTTGGCGGGGGCGGGCCTGACTGTGGGGGCGGGCCTGACTTTGACAGTTTGACCCCACTGCCTCTTCCGCTGCTATCCCACAGGGCTTCGACCTGACCCGGGTTCTCCACGTCTACGCAATCATCGGCGGGGAGGCGGTGAAGATGGCCCACTGGCCAAACCCCAAGCTGGAACGAAGCTGTCACAAGAGGGCCGTACGTGTTACCTCGCTCTCCGGCGGCAGCATCTTTGCAACCGTGGCATTTCATGTCGACCACTTTCACCAGGTGCGTGGGGAAGCAAGCAAGGTTTGGGGAGACGCATGGGTACTGCGCATGGGTACTGCTTGGGTAGCGGTGAATGGGTGCGTGCCGCAATGGGTGAAGACCCTAGGGCCTGGGCCCTACAGGCAGACCCCTGTACATGCAAGCCGACAATGCCGGCCCCAGGCAGCAGCGCTATTTCCGGGGAGCGGTACCGTACATATGGTGGTGTTGAGAAACACCGGTTTTGTAGCTGTTGCCGTCGTGGTGAATCAGGGCTTGGGCTTGGGCTTGTCAGTGGACAGGTAGCAGCTCTTGCCGTCCTCCGCCGTGTGGCCGTAGTAGGTCCCTGCGAGGCGCCCCTGCTTGAACTCGAACTTGACGTCTGGGTAGAGCTTGAAGAACTTGGGAAGGAGGACGGTCACGCCTACAACACCGGGGCTGGTCTTTTTCTCCATATTGGTCCCGTATTTGCTGTGGAGAGCCCGGCGCTCCTTCCTGGACGTTGGCATGTAGAGCTTCTGCAGCTCCTCCTCCAGGCGTCCCGCCCACTTCTTTGACCAGGCGTCGCCGCCTTGAGGACTGAGGGTGTATAGCCGGATAGCTGGGTCCTTGCCTTTTGCAAGCTCAAACCACTTGGCGTTGGTCTCGGGCTCCAGTCGCCTCTTCTTGGTTTCCGGCTTCTGCTCTGGCTCCTGTCGCTTCTCCTTGGTAAAAGGCATCCTTATAGGGCATGTACTGTTAGACACTGTTAGTTGTAAGCGTAGCGTGCCTCCCGACGGTCCGCGAACCGACAGCAATGCCGTACTGGCAAGTCGGGGAGGCGCGGGGCAGGCGATGCAGACGTTGGTGGTGGCTTGTGGTTGTGAGGTTGGGCGCAGGGGCAACGCTCGTGCATGACGCTCCTGCTTGAGCCCCTTCCCAACACATGTACACATTATACAGGCCGAGGCCTCGACCTCTGGTGGCGAGGTGGTGCGGCTCATATACAGGGGCCCCGCCGCTCATTCGGCTGGGTCCACGGCTGATCCGGGGGGTGCGGACTGCTCGGAAGATTCGGTACACAGACTTCGGAGGACACGACCCTGGTGGCAATGGGGGACGGTGTTTGGCTGTGGCCCTGTGCAGCTAAAGTGTTGGGTGCAGGGTTACAACAGCAAGCGGAAGCAGCGTGGCACCAATCTAGACGCGGAACTGGATTTGATTTGTGCGCTTCAGCGTCGGTGTCCGTGTTGCGACATGCACTTGTTCTGGCTGTGATGGGGCATATACATATGCAGGGTGGAGGTGGAGGGACGGACAGTAGCTTTTTAGGAGACGGGGACCGCGTTTTTTACCCCCCGCAGCGTTGGCGCCGGGAGAGTGGCTTGGCACCTGAAGGGCACCAGCGTGAGTATCTAGCGAAATCAGCGTGGATGGAAACAAAGCTGGTTCAAATCTTCTAAGCTTCTTTGACCTTTGCCAAACGCAGTGCGCGACCGTTCCGGTGTCCAGATGCTTCCGCGGAAACAGCGGCACAATCGCGGCCACCCGGACATCAGCCTTGACATGCTGCAGGAGGCATGTGCGCTGGTGTCTACATCCACGCGGCCACAGCAGCGCGAGAGTGTCATGGCGCACTTTTACGCCATGCACTTTGCGCCGCTCCTGGTCGAGGCTGCGTGCGGCCCGCCCGTGGACATCACGGCGCACCACCAGGTATGTTTGCGGGTGGGCGAGCGAAGTGGTGTGAGTGATGCTCACGGCGCACCACCAGGTATGTTTGCGGGTGGGCGAGCGAAGTGGCGTGAGTGATGCTTTCTGGTGAGTGATGCTGGCTGTGACGTTTATTTTGATGCAGCTGGCGCATCATCTTCTCCAGGACGTGCTCACCAACCTGGAGCAGCATTATTGCGCCAATTTTATGCGGTGGGTGCGCAAGTGGAGCCGGGCCGTGCTGGAGGTCCCCGATGAGCAGCTGCCGCCTGCACCGGCTGCCGACGACGATGATGAGGAGGAGGAGGACGACGATAACGAGGAGGAGGAGGTGCGAAGCGGGACGGGCATGGGCAGTAAGGTATAGCGGATATTGTGCACGTTGTATCTCTTGCGGTCTGTGATCTTAATGCGTAAAGTGTACAAAAAGCCTTGCGCCCTCCCGTGCCAGGCTGACGCTGGCGCCAGGGTGTTCAAAGCCCTGGCGAGCCTGATGACAGCGGCACTGATGGGCTGGCGGGAGCTGCCACTCACCGAGGGTGACATGGGCGGCCTGGCTGTGCCCGCCGGCTTGCTGGATCGCGCCAACGTGAAGGCAACCGCCCTGGTGCAGACGTGGAAGGCTCGGGGGTTACATCCTGTTCAAGCGGGCCAGCAGCGTCTACTGGACAGGGACCCCCTGCTGCTGGTGAGCGCGGCGGCGGACCTGCTGCGCGATATTCTGCCCAGGCACAGGTGCGTCAGGGGCCGCTACCTTGGACTGCTGCCATGGGGTGAATGGGTGAGTCTGGATGAGTAGTTGAGTCATGCCCTCCTAAAGCTGCATTGCTTTGTGCGCAGGTGGCTCGTCAGCGAGTACCGCCGACTTCGGACGGCCGCTCTGCCACCTCCGCGAGGCGAGCTGGTGAAGGCCAAGTTTGCTGCGAGGCGGACGAAGCCGTTTTCACTGGTTGTGGAGGCGTCGCTCATGCCCCTGCACGTGCCCATCACCAACACGGTTCTGCAGGTGGGCTGGGCGGGGGAGGGGAGGGCATTGAAGATGCCACACACGGCCTAACTTTGCACGATGCCGTTGTAGGAGGTGCTCATCAACCGCGAAGTGCTCGTGGTTGCTTGGGAGGCCGCGGCTGCTGCAGAGCGGGATAACGGTGGGGCGGCAGAAGTGCACAAGGCGGTGCAGAGCGCTGTGGAGAGTGGTTGGCGAGCATTTGCGAACTCAGCCGCGTCGTTTGAACCGTGGCTGCAGCGGCAGGGGCTGGAGCCAGGGCATGACCCTTGGCTGGTCGCCGGGTTCCAAACCCAGCGCAATGCATGGGACGGCTGGGAGTTTGCCGGCTTCCTGCGCACGGACGGTGCCGCTGCATGTGTGGCCCTGAAGAAGGCTACTGCGGCTGGCGGCAGCGGGACGGACAGCAGCCCGTCGCGCGGGCGCGCGGGCAGCCGAGCGCGCGGGCGTGGCGGCACGCGGGCGCACAACAGCCCGTCGCGCGGGCGCGCGGGCAGCCGAGCGCGCGGGCGTGGCGGCACGCGGGCGCACAACAGCCCGTCGCGCGGGCGCGCGGGCAGCCGAGCGCGCGGGCGTGGCGGCACGCGGGCGCACGGCAGCGGCAGTGAAGACGGCAGTGAAGACGATGACCAGCGTGGGCCCCGTGGCGGGCCGGGCCGGGCACCCGGGGACAACCCAGTGCCGGGCGTGGTCGCGGCTGGCGATCCGCTGGCTGTCTTTGAGCAGGCAACCCTTAGCCCCATGCGCATCGTGGGCGTTGATCCCGGCGTAGGCAACTACCTGGTGGCCTGTGTCGGGTCAATGCCAGGCTTCTCACCGCACAGCTACAGTGGCCGGCCACGAGCCGCGCACGCCTGGCGTGGCCCAGATGGCCAGGCTCCTGGGCCTGCCCAGCCCCCACTGCAGCGACGGCGGCGACGGCAACAGCGGCGATGGCAGCGGCAGCAGCGGCGGCAGCGGCGACAGCAGCGACGGCGTCGGCGGGGGCAGAAACGGAGGTGGCGGCGCAAGGGGGGCGGGAGGTGGAAGGGCAAGAGGCGAGGGTGGCGGGGCACGCGCCAGCACACGCATCAGCGTGCCGCAACAGAACGGCGCCGCCAGCAGCGCGCCTGCTTTACCCGGCTGTCTGGCGCTGGCTACCGCCACTGCACAGGCCAGACAGGCCGTCGGCTGTGGCTGCAGGCACGGCTAAAGGAGCAGCCGGCGCTCAAGCGCTGTCAGGCGGGGATACCCAGCGCGCGGGTGGCGTCAGCAGCTGACCATGAGCGGCGAATACGCTACCTCTACTCTGGAGGTGGCGTGGACGCGGCGGCGGCGGCCGGGTCTGCGCCTGCGCCGGTGCAACAGTACGGGCTGTGGCACCTACTCCGTTTCTACCGGCAGTGGGGCCAGCGGCGGTGGCGCCTGACTGTCCATGTGCGGACGCAGAAGGTGGGGGTTGAGGGGAGGGGGCCAGCAGATGCATCCACACCAACTGCACTGCGCTGACGCTACACCAATGCCACGGGTACAGGTGCTGGAGCACACGGCGCAGCAGCTGGCTGGTGGAAGGCCCAAGGAGGAGGTCATTGTTGGCTGGGGCAACGCCAACACTGGCTATGGCGGTTGCATCAGCAGGTTGGGGCGGGGCCCAAACCGGGCACTGCTCCGCCTGCTGGTGGACAAGTACGCGCACCTGGTGGTGTACGTGGACGAGTTCTACACATCGCAGGCAAGATGAGAGCAGACGGGTTGGAATGAGTAGACAGGTGGTCGGGTGGACAGGATGGGGCTCGTGTACAGGTAGCCGGGTAGCCAGCAAGGTTCACACTGTACTCCTGCCCCCTCCCTCCCCAGGTGTGTGCGAAGTGCGGGCGGCGCTTACTCGGCAACGGGCAGCGCTGCCTGCAGGCGGTCGTACCATGGGGGGGCTTACGTGCTCACCAAGTCCAAGTGTGCAACCACTGCGGGACGGTGTGGGTGAGTCCACTTTGTGGGCGGGCGGCTGGCTGGGCGATGGATGGGTGGCTGGGTGGCGGCTCAGTGGGGCTCAGTGGGTGATGGCTGGCTGGGTGACGGCTCAGTGGGGCTCAGTGGGGCTCAGTGGGGCGCAGTCGTGGGCTCAGTGGGGCAGTGGGTGATGGCTGGGTGACGGCTCAGTCGTGGGCTCAGTCGTGGGCTCAGTGGGACTCACTCACTCTACCCTCCCGACGGTGCAGGGACGTGACGTCAACTCCGCAACCAACATCCGGCACGCGCTGGTGGAAATGCTGCTGGGGCACAAGCGACCTGCATCGCTGCAGACTGGCGGCGGTGGCGGCGGCGGCGGCGGCAGCGGCGGCGGCGGCGGCAGCGGCGGCGGCGGCGGCAGCGGCAGCGGCGGCGGCGCGTGCGCGCATCTTGGTAGCGGAGGGGGCGGGAAAGGCCACGTGGAGGAGGAGAGCGCGGCGCCACCCAAGAAGCGGCGCAAGCGCGCAGGCTGAGGAGCCGGCTGGCGGTGTCTAGGTAGCGGTCCGCGGTGGGGCTGGCAGGGCATGCGTAGCGGCATGACAAGTAGTGCGGCTGTTGACAACTGTGCTGTGTCTGGCTGCGGTTGGCTCTGCTGTGGCATCGTGATTGCTAGGCACCCAGTTTGGCTATGTGCCTGTGGAAACCGACCCCGGCTATGTCCGGGCGATGAGGTTGTTCGGCCTCAGACTGTGGAGGGGCTCAGCCCCTTTTCCCGTGACCGGGGAACACTTGTTTACCCCCCGCCCCCCCGTGCCCTGCCGAAACTCCCATTATCGGCACGGATCGAGTCGCATCATGGGGACACTGTCAGCAGACCTCCTGCCGAGACGAATAGTCAGCTTCAAGCGATCCATAGATGAGGTATACATAACTTACAGCTAGCCAAGCAACTGTTTGACGACGCGAAGTCTGCTTTTACCTCACCGCAGCTTATGACACACGGCGTGCCGAGTTGAGATGGGGCTTGGTCCCAGTTTAATGTTTGGATTATGTACACTAAATGGGTAGAGTAAGGCTGGGCGCAGGAGCGCTGCTTGTCACACTGCTGACAGCGTTCTTCCTGCGCGCCACTCCGGTTGCTGGAGCTGGACCAAGCGAAGATGAGACTATATCTCAGTGCCTGACGGCATTTTCGGGCTTGACAGGGTAAGCACCATTTGCGTCCGCACGTGTCTTGTTCTGTTGCTTTCAGCAGCAGACATAATAGCTGCTATCCAGCTTGTTAATCATTTAAATCCTTATCGTGCTGACGACATAACACTATCATGACCCATCCGTCCTGCTTCCTGCCCGCAGGTGTGCCCCAGCGCTGACGCCTGAAAGCTATCGGCATCTTCTGTATGCTGCTGTCGCCAAATGCGCTGGCAGGGACACCCTGCAGGTCAGTTGGTCTTGAGGCTTGAGTATATCGACTGCTCCCCAGTCGCGCCGCGTTCCGGTCGGTCCGAGTTGACTCGTCGGGTCGCCCGTGTTGCAGGTTTTGCGTGTCTGCACTCCAGACTCGTTGCAGCCAGCAGTGGACACAGAGCTGGTGTCGCTGCTGGCGCTGCCAGCGGACGGGGCGACCGACTCCGCCACGAGTAGCAGCCGGAACGCCTCTCTCACGTCGGCGCCTGTTGGGCTGGTCGTGGCTGCATGCCCCACCAACTGGTCTCTAGCCGAGGCGGCAGCAGCACCAGAAGTGGCCTTTGGGCGCGTTGCAGCCGTGCCGCCAGCAGCCTTGGCAGCAGCAGCAGCAGCACTGTCACCAGCACATCGGCGACGAGGTCTTCAGTCGCAGTCGCAGCTGCGGCCAGGACTCATCATCCAACCGGTCGCGAATTTTGAAGCCATGCCGGCGGGCTCGTTGATGGAACTGGATGCGCTGCTGTCACTGGACGTGGCGTTTGGTTGGGTGGATGTGTTGATGCCGTTGCGGCACAAGCTCAGCGCCAGCCACAACGTAGCGCCGGTGGTGCCATTGGACGGCACAGCGCTGATGCTGGTTGCGCGCCAGGACGTGCTGGCGGCGATGGGCGAGCAGGTGAGGCGGTGCGGTGGTGGGGCACTGTCGGCAACTGACGGTAGACAGGCCTTGGCGTGACGGATAGGTGCTGTGCGTCGGTGCGTGTGCGTGGGCCGGGCGACAGCATGGCCAGCAAGGTGCGCTGGTGTGCGCTGGGTGAGAAAGGGCGGCTGCTGCGCAGCAGCGCCCGCACATGCCACGCGCAGGCGGCGTGCTTGGGCTGGGCGACTGGGTGTCTCCCTTGTTGTATTCGGATACTCGGGATTTATTGTGGGGTCTGTATGCTTGATGTTGCGTGATCCTTCCTTTCATGTCCACGCCCGTTTGCAGGCCCCGCCAGCCACCTGGAGTGACCTGGCCTTGTTAACGGAGCGCTATGCTGCGCGGAGGCCGCCCGGGGCGCCGCAGTCAGCGCTGTGCTCCACACCGGGGCCACGTGAGCGAGGGGCTGGGGGCTGGGGGGCGCGGCTGTCGCCGGGCTTACAGTGCGCGCAGGGTCAGGATCACGGCGGCATGGAGATGTGGGTCCCTGCCTGCCGGGTGGCGTGCAGGCGGCGTGCTGCGCAACCGCGATGCGGGTCATGTTATTGTTTGTGCGTACACTTCGCAAGACGTGTATCTCTGGTCATGGATCGTGTGCTGCAGGGTGTGACGGCTCCGAGCTGTTCACGGCCATCTGGCACAGCATTGCGCAGACGCGCGGCGTCAGGCAGGGCGTGTATTTTGACGCGGGCACGATGAGGCCCATGGCGGACAGCGCGGCCTTCGCAGCCACGGCGGCGTTGTTCGCCCGGCTGACGCGTTTGTCCGTGCCTCCGCCGGAGCAGCAGCAGCCGCGAGGAGGGCTCAGCAGTGCGGACGGTGCCGGGGCCGGCGGCTGCGGCTACGCGCACGCGGGGCTACGGGCGGGGCTGTGCGCCATGGCCGTGGGCAGCCTGGAGCTGATCAAGGTGGGGACCGAGGAGGCGGACTGGCGGAGTCGGCCGTGAACGGGAAGGGCGTTGACGTGTGGACATCCGCATGTGGCATGGGCGGGCTCTGCGCTGCAATCCGCGCCATATGGTTGGTTACAGGCTAACCCCAGTAGCCCTGATCCTTACTTACCCTTGCCCCTGCTGCGCGCGCAGGACGTGGCACGCGGCGGTGGCAGCTCGAGCGTGGGCGGCGCCTCCAACGCGTCCGCCCCTGCCTTCATCGTGGTGCCGCTGCCGGGTTCTGCCTACGTGCAGGACCCAACCGACCCGTCGCGCCTGGCGCCCTGCACTCCAGAGCTGTGCCCCTACGGCGAGGCGGGAGCCGCCCGGCTGGGCTCGCAGCAGGCGCTTGCCGTTGACACGGCCGCCCTGTCGGCAGCTGCAGCTGCGGCATCTGGGTCAGGAAAGCAAGGGGCTGCGGAGCTTGGGGCGGGAGCTGCGGCTGCCCTAGCAGCGGTTGAGATGCCGGCGGCGGCGCCAGCGGTGTGCCTCATCAATCGGGCGCCGTACGTGCCGAGCTCGCTGTTGGCTGCTGGCGTCAGCGGCAGGTGCGCAGGGGCGGGACCGGGGTACTTTTGCCCGGCCATTCGTGGCACTGTTTTGGGCGAGTTACCACACCAGCGGGGAGCACCACGCACGCGCATTCACTGCACTCGTGCCATCCTGTGGGGAAACAAACACAAGACATACTTGTGTGTGCCTCGCAGGATACCCACCTCGGAGCAAACGCTGGCCTGGGACGCGCTGACCTACCTAGCCGGCACGCACGGCTCGCTACGGCTAATGCTGGCGCCGGGCTCGGGCGTGGGGCCCTTTCGGAACAGCCACTTCGGCAGCGCTGCCCGGGCGGCCTGGGCGGCAGCGGGCTATGAGCCGGTACTTGCGAGTGCCGGGCTGGACGCAGCACAGGCAGCGCTGATGCACGCAAACCTGGCGTGGGGGCTCAACATGATGGGTGGCGAGTTCTACCGGTGAGCTTGGGAATGTCACAATTGCTTTGGCATCATGGACATTGGCAGAGGGCTTCAATATGCAAGGCTTTCTGCGCGAGGATACTGATGCCGCGGGGACCGTGGGTTGCCAAGCCCCCACACAGAAACAGGGTCATGCTTGGCCACACGGTATGTCGCTCCACCCACACCCACGTGACCCACACCTACACCCGTGCCCGACAGCTCCGCGCTGTCATCATTCTTGGCAAACGCCTCGATGGCGACGTCCGCCTTCCCCGCCGCCGCCAACACCACTGCGGCGGTGCTGCTGGCGGAGGCGCGCGCGCTACAGCACCGGCTGGAGGAGCACTACAGCCCCGCCGCAGCCTACGCCAGCTACTACTCCGCCTTCCTCACCCTCAGCGACGTCGTTGCGCCCGCGCCGCCTGCATCCGACGGCGCGCGCAGCAGCGGCGGTGGCTCTTCCAGCCGTGCGGTCGCGCTTGCGGTTGCGCTGGTGGTAGCGGCGCTGGGTTTGCTGGCAGGCGGTGTGTTCCTGGCCAAGCGCTACGGGTGCGGGTTCGGCACGGGGCCTTGCAGGCGCAGGCAGCGGCTGTCGTGGCGCAGCGACGCACCGGGCGCATCGCCGCGCACCACGCTCCTCATCACAGGTACGAACCTACATGAGATGTGCGCCTGCGGTGGTTTGGGGCGTGGACGGGAGCGTGGACGGGAGTCCCTGACAGGGCCACACCAGCGACGCCATACCTGGCCCCTGCATAATACCAGTACGGTACCTGCCTGCCGCAGATATTGAGGGCAGCACGCAACTGTGGGAGGAGCTGCCTGAGCTATTAATGAATGAGGCCCTGCGCATCCACCACACCACGCTGCGGCGCGTGCTTGTCCGCCACCGCGGTTACGAGAGCGCGACCGAGGTGCGTTTGACGATGCGGCGTTAGCGAGCCTTGGTCTGCGGACACGCATCCTATTGTAAGGTCTGTCAGCTACCGGTGTCCGGTGTCAGAATGTAGGCTGTGCTGGCCCAGACCGACACGCCTCTGATGTGACTGCTTTCCTCTGCTCATACGCCTGCTGCTTCTGCTCCCGCTCCTGCTGCTGCTTCTGTGTGTTTATGTTGACACCGCAGGGCGACAGCTTCGTATTGGCGTTCTTCGACCCGCACTCGGCGCTGGCATTCGCGCTGGAGGCGCAGCAGGAGCTACTAGAGCAGGACTGGCCCGCAGAGCTGCTGGCCAAGCAGGTGGGGCGAGGGCCGGGGCGGGCGCCAAGCAGTCGGGTGCATGTAACGCCGCGGGGCGCGCGCCGCACTACGTCCCCTTTCGTGCACCACATGCTGGCAGGAGATCTCGCGTTCTCCGCCGACTCGTGTCTTTACCCCGCTCTCACCACATCACATGCAGGGGTGCGCGCCAATGTACACCACGGTGCCCGCCGGCTTCCCGCTGCGGCGGCACCAGAACACCGTCCTCAGTCGCATGACTTACTCCATGCGGCCGTACACGGGCGGCGGTGGCAGCGCCGCCGCCACGCCGCTGCCCGGCGGCAACGCCTGCAGCACGCCCAACACGCCGCAGATGGCGGGGCAGAGCGTGCTGGCGCGTCTCGCTAGCCTGGGCCGCGACCGCAGCCTCCTGGACCGCAGCGTGGGCAACGCCGGCGACGTGCCGCCCCCACTTCGCCCCGCCGCGTCGATGGCGCAGTCGCCGACGCTGGGCAGACGGCTGCGCAACATGAGCACCGGCGGGCGCCAACGTGCGAGCATTGACTTCGGTGTGCTGCAGGCCTTCACCAGCAAGCGCGGTTTCGACGTGGGTGCGCCGGTGGCAGCGGCGGCGGGCGCTGCTAGCGCTGCTGCAACGGGAAGCAAGAGCAGCCCTAACAACGTCTTAGCGGCAGCGCTTGTGGCGGACGACGGCGCGCCGCCAGTTGATATCTTTGCCATGACGGCGTCGCCAGTGGTGCCGCCTTCGCCGTCGGCGATCGCTGCGGCGGCGCTGGCGCTAGTGCAGTCGCCCCACGGGTCGCCGCGCCACAGTCCGCGCCAGGACCCGGCTGGGCTGCGTCGGGACTACAGCCTCGACACCAGCTCGCAGCAGCACATGTCAGCGCAGCAGCACACAACCCAGGCTAGCGGGTCAGATCTGATGCGTGGGCATGCGGAGATGTTCACTGACGGCGGCGGCGGTTTCGACACCCAGGCGCTAACGCAGACTCAAGACGCCATGGAGGATGGCCGCGCGCTGACGTGGCGCTCCTCGGTAAACAACCTCTCGACGGCGGCGTCAGCCTCGGCCGGCATCATCACAGGCCTGCTGGCGACGGCGGAGGCAGACGCTGGGGCTGTGGTGGACGCTGGCCTCAAGGCTGCCGCCAGCGCAGCACTGAGCGGCGGTAGGGATGCAGGCGCAGCAGACGCCACAGCAACGGAAGGCGCACACGCCGACTCCAGACTGCAAAGCGCCGGCGGCTCCATGCCGCTTTCCAAGCTGAGGCTCGAGCCGGCGCTGCGGCGTCAGGCGTCTACCGAGACACCACAGTCACGGCACTCCACCTCTGCTGCCGCCACCCCGCGCCGCCCCGGTGCGCTGGCGCTGCAGCTGGCCCAGCTTGCTCAGGCGTCGGCATCTCTGCTCTTGTCTAGCTCGACACGGCAGCAGCAGCAGCAGCAGCAGCAGCAGCAGCAGCAGCAGCGGCATGCCTATCCTCAAACTTCACGCTCCTCCCACCCGCAGCTGCAGTCTCAGTCCGAGCACCAGCGATCGCAGCTCCAGCAGGTGTCAGCGGTCAGCCAGGATTCGCATGCCGAGCGGACAAGTGCCGGCAGCCGCCGGTTGCAATTGCCGCTGCAGTCCCAGCTGCTGCAGCCACCGCCTGCAGCTGTTGCATTTGAGTTCACGGACCAGCCGCCGCTGCCTCCACTACACATGCCCGGGCGCCCTGCTGCCTCGGGGCACGCGCCTCCCGACGACAAGGCTACGCTGAAGACCGCCTCCACCGCCGGAGGCTGCGGCGCGGACACGGCTACAGCCGGCAGCAGCCCGGCTGACAAAATGGGGCTGTGGCTGCGGCTGTCGCCGTCCCGCCCCAGCGCTGAGCGCCCCACCGGCCCCGCCTCCACCACCGCTTACACCGCCCACACAGGCAGCACTGCCTCAGCCTGGGCCGTCATCCACAGCGGCGAGGCACAGCACTTCCTTGCAGAGCCATCCGCTGTCAGCCCCGGGCTCGGCCACGTGCTCAACCACGGCGAAGCCACCGCCGGCGGCGGCGCCACCACCACCGGGGCTGAGTTCACGGCTGCCGCCGCCGCCGAGGCGGCGGAGCTACAAGCCGGCGGCACGCCCGCGTTCCCCAGCCGTAATGGCACTGCCAACGGCATGCTCACACCGGCGGCGGCGGGTTACGGCGGAGCTACTCCTGGTGGCGGCGGCGGCCTGCTGAGCGCCGCGGCGCTGGCGGCGAATGAGCCGCTGTTGAAGCTGTGGGCCTCTCGCGGTGGCGGCAGTCGTGCCGGCCGGCGGAGCCGCGGCGGCATGATTACGCCGTCGCACGGCGTGAGCCCCGGCCCGGCGCACAGCGCCTTTACAAGCGCTGACAGGTACCGCACGGGCCCGGGCATGCTGCAGGCGTCTGCGGCGGCGGCGGCGGCGCCTTGGGAGGTGTGCACGCTAGAGTCGGCGCTCCAGGCGGCGATGCGGGCGTTCGACGAGGGCACGATCGGTGACCGCAAGCGGCGACTGCTGTGGCGCGGTCTGCGCGTCAGGTGCGCGAGGGGGCTGGGACGCATTCGAGGGCTGGCGCTCTACTCGCTGCTGTGCCCTCTAATCGCTGTTGTGCCCTCTGTTAGCGCTTATGCTGGCTTCGGGTCGGCGCACGCTGTGCCCGCCCGTTGTCCGAATGATCCTTTTCATCACCGATACCTGCTGACTCACTACCGTGAGACTGCCCCTGGGACCCCACAGAATGGGCCTGCACAGCGGCGTGGCCAGTGAGGCGGAGGTGACGCACAACCGCGCCAGCGCACGCACCGTGTATAGCGGCGAGGGCGCGGCTGTGGTGCGGGCCGTGGCGGACAGCGCCCAGGTGCGTGCGTGCTGCTAGTGCCTTGGCGGCACCATGCCCCACACGTTCTGCGCGGGCCTTCACACCACGGCCTGCCTGCATGCCCCCACCCAAACACGTCGCGTCTGCCTTTCCCCGCTAACGACTGCACAGGGCGGCATGGTGCTCCTGTCGGAAGCAGCAGTGGACGCCATTGACGCCGGCGGCGGCCTGCATGGCACAGCCGCTAACGACGCGCTGTTGGTGTCGCTGGGCCGCTACCGCATCCGCCACCGTGACCGTGCCATCTCGCTCTTCCTCGCCGCATCGCCCGATCTTGCGCCGCGGGCTGCGCTGCTACCGCCGCCGCGCAACGTTACGCCTCTGGGTCTGACACTGCACCACGCACCCGTCGGCCGCGCGGCGCTGGCGGGGCTGTCACTGCCCGACGTCGCCGCCCTAACGGAGTGGGACGCCGCCGCCACGGCGGCGGCGCTGGGTGTGGTGGAGCGCGTGTTGGCGGAGCAGCTGGCGGCACACCGCGGCTACCTGGTGCGGCGTGACCGTGACACGGGGGCGCTGCTGGCGGCGTTCGCCTTCCCGCTTGACGCCGTGCGCTGGGCGCTGCACTGCCGTGAGGCGCTGGCGGCGCCAGAGCTGGAGTGGCCGGCGGGCCTACTGGAGCACGAGGCGTGCCGCGAGGGCGTGCTGGTCAACGGCGGCGTGAACTCGGTGGGGCCAGTTGCGGCAGCAGCTGCGGCAGCTGCAGTGGGGGCCACCAGTAATGGCGGTGGCGGCGGTGCAACGCTTAGCGGAAGTTTGTTTGCAGCGCTGGGGACGCTGGGTTACAGCGCGCGCCACACCAATGGAGGCGGCGTCGCCGGGTCTCATGGCGGCGATGCACCGAGCGGAGGCGGCCCGCGTTCCGCTGCGACGGGCGGTCTCGCCCACAGCGGCAGCTACGGGCTGCTGCCTTCGCCGCTGATGTCGGTGGCGGGCCGCAGCGGTGCCGCGCGGCCGTCAACGGAGCTGGCACGCGCACTGACCGCCGCCTGCGACAGCCAGTCGCCCTGGGCTGCGCCTCTTGCGGCGCCGGTGGTGCCCTCAGGCTCGCGCAGTGTCGGCGTCGGCATCAGCGGGGGCGGGGCGGGCGGCAGCGGCTGTGGCTACGGAGCCCATCCCGTTGCTGCCGGCGGCAGCGGTACCGGCGCCGGCTTCGCAACGACAAGCCTTGCGACCGGCGATAGCCTCATCGTGCCGCTGCCCATTGACACGCCGCGCACGCCCGCGTCTGTGGGCGCCGGTGGCGCCGCGTTCGGTGGCGGCGGCCACAGCGGCTGCGTCGGGAGCACCAGCGCCACTGGCATGTTGGGCACCGCCTTCTCGTCCCGACATTCGCAGCGCCCGTCCTCGGCTCGCCCCAGCACCTCCGCCGAGCTCGACTCAGGGCAGGCGGCCCTGGCGGCGGCGGCCGCCGCAGCCATGCTCACCGGGGCCACCTCCGCTGGCAGCACTATGCATGGGCCGCTGGGGGGGCAGGCCTCATCGGGCGGGGACACGGCGCTGCCCTGGGTATCCGCAGCCGGGACGGGGGCCAATGGCGCAGCAGCTGCAACCGGCGCCGCGGGTGGCGCCGCGGTGCTCCGGCCGCCATGGGCCCTGCGCACCAGCGGCGCCAGCAGCGGCGGCCGGCCCAGTATGGCCGCCAACAGCCGCACCTGGGGCAGCACGAGCAGGCCGGCGGCTGCGCCTTGCGGTTGCGGTGGCAGCGGCGACGAAGGCAACGGCAGTGGGCCCGTCAACGCGCTGCACGGCGGCCAGTTTGGCAACAGCCGCCTGTCGCTGCAGGTCGTTTCTACAGGCGACGCGCGCGCTGGCCAGGGCGGCGGCAGCGCTGGAGGCAGCACCGCGCGTGCGGCTGGCGCTAGCAACTATGTCAGCAGCCCTTGCGGCGGGCCAGGCAATGGGAGCTCGCCAGGCACCACTGACGCCGCCGCGGTCGCCGCGACGACCGCGATCGCGACCACCAGTGCGGCCGAGGAGGGCGGCGCCACGCCAGGGACCTCGCCGCCCGATGGCAGCGGTCGCACGCTGCGCGCAGCGCGGCTGTCGCTGCGCTCCGCATTCGGCGACAAGGTGGCAGCTCTGTCGTCACGCTGGCGCGCAACTGCCAACAGCTACTTCGAGGTGGTGGGGACGGGGATGGGGTCAGCCGTACGCTCCAGCATGGCGGCCAGCGGCGGTGGTGCCGGCACCTCCGGTTGCGTGCTGCCTGACGCCGCCGGCTCCGCTCGGATGGCGGACCAGCAGACCACGCTCACCGATTCGGCCGCCGCAAACGCGCTCTTTGGCATCAACGCCAGCGAGGCTGGCGGCGGCATCGGCTTCGTCGGCGGCGCGGGGTCGTCAGCTCTAGGGCGGCAGGCCGGCAGCAGCGCAGGCTACCACATGTGCACGTTGTCGGTGATGCTGCCGCTTCCGCCACCGCCGCCCACCGCCACCGCGCTGCCATCGTCGACCGGCACCACGCCCACGACCGCCATACCTGGCGTGGGCGGCGGCGCAGGCCACGGCACCGGCGGGCCCGGCACCGGCACTGCTACGGCAACCGGCGGCTACAGCAGAGTGTTCGCCCCGGGCGCTACGGCCGGCGCGGGCGTCAGTCCCCGTGAGGCGACAATGCCGGGCAGCGCCGGCGGCGCGCTCAGCAGCAGCGCGGCTGCCGCGGCCGCCGGCGGCGGCGGCGGCGACGGCCGCACGCCCAAGGGCCTCACGGTGAAGACCACCGGCCCGGCGCAGTGGCAGTCGGCGGAGGCCGACGGCGACGGCGGCGACATGTTCTTTGAGCACCTGGGCGGCATGGACGGGCTGGGGCCATTCGGCCGCGCCGGCGGCGCCTCCACCTCGGGCGCATTCGCCATGTTCGGCGGCGGCAATGGCGGCGGCGGCGGCGGCGGCGGCCCCGCCCCGGGTCCGTCGCCGCCGCTGCTTGGCGACTACGGCACAGGGCTGAATGAGACGGTGGTGCTGCGCGGGCCCAGGTGAGCGGCCGTGACGGCTCACCGTGTAGACCAGCCAGCTCTCTTTCGTACCTGCCTTGCTTACGCTGTTGTGACCAGCCTCGGCGGCCCTCCTAACCTTATGCCTGCCGCGTGGCCTCTGCAGGATCCGTGTGGGCATCGACTGCGGCCCTGTGGACTGGTCCGTGTCGCCCGCCAGCCACACGCTGGCCTACACCGGCGCGCCCGCCACCACGGCGGAGAAGCTGGCGGCGGCGGCCGTGCCGGGGCAGGTGCTCGCCACGTACGACGTCATGTGCGAGCTACACCGCATGCAGGTGGGGCGCTGGGTCGTGTGGGAGGGCAGGGGGCTTGTTTGGGCGGGGGGTTGTTTTGATGGATGTGGGTGGGGGGATCGGGGTGGGTAGCGTGCGCGGCGGAAGGGGTGCAGGGGAGAGGCCTAATCGCAAAGCCTGATGCAGTCACGGCATGGATGATGCTGATGGTTGGTGTGCAAACAGGCCACACTGGTGGCGCAGCGGACGGAGTTCGGCATGGACACGGCGGGCTTCGGTGGGGGTCTGGGCGGCGGCGGCGGCGGCCTGGGCCTCGGGGCCTTCGAGAGCCTGGCAGAGGACGGAGCCATGGACTCGCCGGGGACGGCAAGCCCGGGCACCGCAGCCATTGCCGCCGGCACGTCAGGCGCAGGCGGGGCCTTCGGCTACCGCGGTGGCGGCGGCAGCACCAGCCTCCGCGGCCCCGCGGTGGTGGGCGTGATGCTGCAGCCGGCCGCCGGCCGCGCCGCCAGACACCGCCGCCACCTTGTGTTTTCGTGCAGGTGAGGGGCGTGTTTTCTGCTGGTGCTCGCACGCGGGTTCCTGCTCGTATGTGTGCGGGCTGGTGGGCTCCGCTACGTTCACCCAAGCACACGGACCCGAGGTGCCCAGGCTGGCACTGGAAACGCATGCTTGAGGCGGTGCTGCAGGCCCGCGCAGCCGTGCAGGGCGCGCCGTGTCGTTTGTGTGCAGCGTTTCATGCGCCGACACCCGCCACCTCCCGTACCCGCCACCCTCCACAGGTTCACATACGACTGGACGGAGGCGCTGCACGAGCACGACGCGCTGCTGTCACGACAGCCGACCGGCCTGCTCAGCGCTGGCGGTGCTGGCGCTGGTGCTGGCGGCGGTGGCATCGGCGTGAGCGGCGCATACGCCTCTGCCGGCGCCGCCACCGGTGGCAGCCCACACCATACCGCTGCCCACAGTGCTGCCCTTGCTGCTGCCACTCCTGTGGGGACGCCGGGCCGCTTCTCACCCTTCTCCTCCCCTTGGAACTGGTCCACCGCGCGCCTGACGCGCAAGCGCGTCACCGGCGCCGCCCCCAGCGCCAGCGCTACGGCTGCCGCTGCCGCGGCGGCGGCGGCGGCGGACCGCGGCCGCTTAAGTCTGGACTCCCGAGGGAGCTTTGACGTGGGCGGCATGACCTACACCTTCGGCGGGCCTGCCTCCGGTGGCGGCGCCGCGCCCTCGACGCCGTTATCATCACTGCAGACGGCGCACGCGGCGGCAGCCAGGCTGCAACAGCAGCAGCAATGGCAGTCTTATGCTGCAAGCGCCAGGCAGGCTGGGCTGGGCGGTAGCGCCAGCTTTGCCTACGGCTCCAGTGCTCGCAGCCACGCGCCGGGCGCGGGTGGTGCGTACTACCCACCCGGCGCCCTAATGCCCAACACTTCAAACGCTGCGGCCGCTGCCGCTGCAGCGGCGGGCGGCCTGGCGGCACCTTCGGCATCACCTGCGCTGTCGCCTCGTGGCATGGCGACAGATGGGGCAGGCTTTGGGCTGCGGCGGGGTTCGCCGGCAACCGGGCGCGCACCCAACGGCATTGCGGCAGGCGGGGCTATGGGCACGGCGGCCGCACACGGCCGCCAGCTGCCAGGCCCTGCAGCTTGCAGCGGCGGGAGTGGTGTTGACGGGCAGTCCCGCCTGGCGTGGCAAACGCACCTGCCGCCGTCATCGTGGGCTGCTCTGCAGGCTGCGGCGCAGGCGCAGCGCCACCACCAGCAGCGCGGCGGCGGCGGCATTGCGCTGTCGGCGCCATGCAACATCGTGGCAACGGCGTACAACCCGACGCCGCTGCAGCTGCAGCCGCCAGCGCTGCAGCCGCAGCCGGTGCACAAGCAAAGCATCCACAGCTCCACCATTATGCTTCCGTCCGGAGGCCCGAGCTCCAATCAGACGTCGACACCGCTGCCGGCAGCCACTGCCAGTGCCCCCAGCGCTGACGCCGGCAACGGCGCCGCCCAATTCATTCCGTGTGCGTATGCGCCCACGGCGGCCTACTCGCAGCAGCTGGCGCGCAACGGCAGCGGCGCGCTGCCGGCGGCGTTGCATCAGCAGGAGTACCTGACGGCGCCGTCGCCATCAGCGGTGCTGACGGCACGCGTCAGCGCCTCGCCTCCAGGCAGCAGCAGCCCGCGTGGCGCGCTCTCGGCGGGCTCGGGCGCGACGTCGACGCCCCTGGCCATGCCGCCGCCGCTGTCGCGTACCGGCGGCAGCGGCGGCGTCGCGGCGGCGGGCACGCCCACGCTGCCTGTGCACCCGCGCTGGCTTGCGCCGAACCACTCGCTGCACAACATCAACCACCATCACGGCGGAGGTGGCGGCAGTGGCTCGCCGCCGAACCAGCAATATGGCAACTTCGCGCTGATGCGACTGGCCCGGACAAAGTCCGGAGACCCTGACACGCCTGCCGCCGCCGCGGCGGCCGCGGGCGCCAGCGGCAGCTTCGGACAGGGCTACTACGGTTTTGGCGGCGCTGCTGCAGGCGGCGGCAACGCGGGCGATTCGGCGTCGCTGCGACACAACCTGCAGCACGCCGGCACCTCGCACTCGCTGATGTCGGGCAGCATCAGCCTCAACGCCAACGCGTTCGCCAGCAGCCTCAGCTTCGGTGCAGTGGGGCTGGGTGGTGGTGGCGGCGGCGGCAGCATCGGGTACATGGCCGGCGGCGGCGCAGCCGGCGCACGTGAGCTGACGGAGCTTGGCGCGCTGGAAGAGGTGGACGAGGAGGAGGCAGGCACGGGCACGTTGTCTCAGATGACGTCCCCGCGCGTGGGCGCGCCACAGCAGCACCGGTCATCGCCGACCGGTCGGCCGTCGCTGTCCCCGCACCTGCAGCCGCCGGCGTCGCGGTTCAGCGCGCTGCAGGCCCGCTGGGGCGCCGAGCTCGAGGGCGCCAGCTCCACGCCCTCAACTCCCGCAGTGCCCCCAGGGTCCTCCCCGGCCTCGCATGGCGTCACCTCGCTGCACAGCGGGCCTGGGGCAGGCCAGGCGTCGCCCCTGGCTACGGCGGGTGCAGCGAGGCAGTCGCCGCGGCCGCCGTCGGGCGTGGCGCCTTCCGGCGCGAGCGAGTTCTCCTCCGGCGTTGTTGGCCTGCTGACACCAATGGCACAGGAGCCGCCAGCGGCAGGGGCACACGGCAGCCTGCCGCCGCTTCCGTTGCTGCTGCAGTCGCCCTCGCACGCCCGCTCCTCGACCTCGCGGTCATCGCTGGGCTCGGTAGTGGCGGTGCAGTCCCAGGCAGATCACCCAGGCCCTGATGCGGGTGCGGGCTCGGGCGCAGGCGCAGCCTCGGCCTCGGGCGCGGCCCCTGCGGTTGTTGACGACCGGCTTGGCGGCTTGATATGGAGCGCAGGCGCTGGTGCCACCGTCACCAGCGGCCCCGGCGGCAGGGGTGCGAACAGTGCAGGAGGGGATGTGGTGGCTGCTTCGTCTAGCAGGCCGAGCTCTGCTGTGGCGAGCCCAACCGCGGCCGCCGTGGCGGCGGCCGCTGCAGCCGCCGCCCTGGCGAGCGGGCTGGGTGCCCCCGGCGACTGGGGAAGCGACGAGAAGCTGCATCAGGCGCTATGGCAGCACCAGCAGCAGCAGGCGCGACGGAACATGCTGGCACACCAGCAGAGCGACAGCCCGAAGGGTGGCAGCCCCGGTGCACAGGGGGCTCCTGCGGTGGCGGCTGGCTGGGTTGCTGGTCAGAGGCGGGCAACCTCGTTGGAGTCTGCTACAGGGCAAGCAGCGGCGGCGGGCGAGTCACAGCGTGGGCACCTAGGCGTCACGCCCACGGCGTCCACACGCTCGGCATGGCTTGAGTTGGATGTGGGCGGCTCGATGCAAGGCCACGGCCAAGGCCTCACCCATGGCAGTGGTGGCGGCGGTGGTGGCAGCGGCTGGCATGCCGAAGTGGCGAATGCGGCCGCCCAGCAGTACGGCGGCCGCGGGGGCGCAGCAGGCAGCAACTTGAACTCTGCGCCGGCCAGGGCCGAGGAGCTCAACCCGGCCGTGCCCGCCTCCCGCATTGCTGCTGTGGCTGCAAGCAGCCTGTTTGCGCCGGCAATTGGCGCCGTCCAGGCAACACGTCAGGCTGCCACCAACGACGGCAACGTCATGGCGGCGTCAGCTGCTGCAGCGGCGGCGCCAGCCAACCAGCAGCCTGGTCCGACGGACCAGGGCGATGCCGGCCACTGGGTCGCGACTAGCGCCGGCAGTGCCGCTGGTGCGGGCTCTGGCGTCTTCCTCGCCGCCGCCAGCAGCGGGAGCAGCGCGGCCACCGTCGGGAGCGGATTCACGTCAGCTGCCGTGCACGCTGGCTCGACACGCCTCGGTGCAAATGCGCCGTGGCCCAAGCCCGGCGTGTCGGCAAGGCGACACCCTCGCGCCTCTGGCGACGGCGCCGCGTTGCCGCCGGTGGCTGAAGGGCCCCCCGGCCGGCCGAGGTCAGCTGCGCCGCTGCCTGCCGGCCTGGACGATGACTTGGAGCTGGGCGGCACCTTTGAGGTGATGCGCCGTCCGCCCATGATAGACGGCATTTACTCTTCGCCGCGTGCCTTCGGATCGGGAGCAAACCAGGCGCTACTAAGCAGTGGCGGCGGCGCCGGTGGCAGCCTGAGCTTGTTTGGGCACGAGGCCGGCGCCGACTCGGGCACAGGCCTTGGAAGCTTTGGCGCGTCAGGGCAAATGTGGCTGCTAGGGTCGGGCAAAGGCACTGGCGGCCGCAACGGGACGGGTGGCGGCGGCAGCGGCGGCAACGGCAACGGGAGCGCGGTGTGGGGTCTCGCTGGTGGAGGTGCCGCGGTGCCCGCGCCCTTGGGCGCGCATGAACTCCATCCGCACCACAGGCCAACGGGGCCGCCGCCGCCCTCTGAGCCCTTACTGCCATCCGCGCAGTGACTTGGCCCTGCTGTGTCGCCCGGGAACGCAGTGGCGTGTGTCGGCTCCGGCCTCGGCTCGGCCGGCAGCTCGGCTGCTGGCTTGGGCCGCACGAGAGCAAGCATCTGCGCAAGCTCTGTTGACAAGGGCTCAACGGCCGCATTCGCATCGCACGGGGGCAGCAGGCGGGGCATGGTGCCAGCAGTGGGCTCGCGTGGTGACGCCGGCAGCGGCGCGCGGATGAGCGGCGCCCAGGTGCCCGTGTGCGAGAGCGTGAGCCTTTGCTGGGGATGGGCCCTGGCGCGGACGGCTCCGAGCCCTCGGGCAGCATGCGCTTTGGCGGCGGGAGCAGCCTGGTCGTGGTCGGTGGCGCTGGCATGGCAGGAGGGAGTGGGTGGAGGCGGACGCGGCTCCAGCATGGCTATGGGCGGTGGTGGTGGCAGCTCCGACAGCAGCCCCCGCAGCGGCAGCAGTGCGGCGCGCGCGGTTGAGCAGCGCTTATTGGAGGCCTGTGGTATGGTGCCGCACCTTGCGGCTCGAGTGCCACCACATATGGCGAACCGCGGCACTCGGGGCCGGGATGGCGGTGAGCAGAGCTCCGGCTCACGGCGGGGGCTGCCGCGTAGGGAGGCGGCCGCTGTGAAGGCGGCGGGCGGAGCTGGCGGGGAGCGTGGGATGCAGCCGTCGCCGCACACGGCTTAAGGCCGGCGGATGGAGAACTACTGAACATGTGCAAGTGTGCACACGTAGGCCAGATGGAGTAGGGCAGGTGGGCGGCGTATAACTGCCTGCACTCGAAACTTTGTGTGGGAGGCGCATGGCGCAGCTGGCGGCGGCTGCAATAATCGAATCAGGTTGTGCTGGGCCAGCCTCTCTCCCAGATTGCTATGAGCAGTTGTAGGTTGTGAAATTTCCTAAAGTTGAGACGTTTGCTTTGCCATGCGGCCGTGGCTTGCAATAGACGCAGTACGCCAAAAAGTTTTCGGCTACCCAGACAGGGGCTGTTTGTTGGCTTGGGGCTGTTGGACTGCGAATTGTCACGACACACTACCTGACGCTCGACATGCGACGGCTTTCACACTGCCTTTTGGGCCCTTGTATGGCGCGTGGGGTGATCCTACTTTAACGAAGGATTTCAGGAATTTTGACGCGAAGAAACATGCAGACAAAGTGTACTGTGGCGTTGAGGGATGTTAAGACTGCCCACGTAGGCAAGCACATAGGAAACACCTGTATGTGGTCCAATCTGGCAGTAACTACGGTGGCACCATGTGGTAGCGGTGTGCAATCGCGATCAGCTTAGCTGATTACCGCATCCCATTCCAATTCAAAGCTTCCCATTTGTTTTTACGTAGCTATATGCTGATCTTCGTGGCGGATTTTAGGGGCTGCCGCGCAATGCATCAAGTGAATCATGCAGTACCATCTGACACTCCCACAATGCCACGACGCAACAAGTGTGTGCGGAGAGTATGCCGGTCTGTTGGTTGCCACTGCACGCAACGGCCGGCAGGATGTGTGCGATGGTAAGGCTGAGCGTCGGGAATACCGCTTGGTCCTTAGTTTCGTCTCCGTGGACAGTTGCTAGGACGGTAGTGCGACAACACGACACCGCAAAGCAAAGTAACTTGGAACATTTACAGCACTGGGTTGCGTCGTATTACAACGCGCCATGCTATGCACACGCGCCGTGCATCGTGCACCCCACATGCGGATTGAGCCAGTCCGGGTCATCAGTTAGCAAACATGGTATGTTCACCTCCGGTCCGCCAGATGAATCTATCCCGGCAGCACACGCCGGCTTAGAGCCGCAGCACACATACGCCGTGTACACGCAGCATCTCATAACACACAGTCACTTAATAGCATCTGGCTAGCACTTTGCGAGCCTCCCAAAATAACATAACAACCAACAGTCGACATGACGTTACTCCCACACACACAGACCATTCACAACCGGATACTCCTTGCCAGGACTGCCGTCACGCGACTATTGCCTAGCGCTACCACGACCTTCAAAACGACGCCAGCCCTGGCCTGGCCCTTTACTCGAAGCCCTCCTCGCCGTCAGCCTTGCGCAGCGACCCCAGCTCGATGGGCGCGCTGGTCTGCACGATGGTGCTGTGGCTGTACTTGGTTGCGTCCACGCCCTTCTCCTTCTCCGCATCCAGCTGCCCCTTGATCCACTCGTAGGTGCGCCTGCGGCACGGCACGCGAGTTGGGCCGAGGGCTTAGCCAATGCCAAGGCCGACATGGGGAAGGCAAGCACCTGGGCGCCTACCGCTATGCAAGCCAACACGCCGGCTATGCAGCACTCTTGTGCGCTTGCGGTCCCAGCTGTTCACGCAGCGCTCCCCGTCGGCCTCAACACGCCATCCCCAGCGCAGCCCCCGTTCCCAACCAACCGCAACCGCAACCCCTTCAAAAAGCACGCCCACGCCCACACCCACTTGAGGCCGTCCGCGAGCGTCACGGTGGGCTCCCAGCCCAGCTTCTCGAGGATGAGCTTGTTGTCGCTGTTGCGGCCGCGCACGCCCTCGGGGCCGGGGATGTGCTTGATGGGCAGCTTCTTGTCGTCGAAGGACATGGCCAGCTCCATCATGCCGTTCATGGACACCATCTCGGTGGAGCCCAGGTTCAGGGGGTCGCGGAAGTCCGACTTGGTGATGCGCAGAATGCCCTCCACGCAGTCGTCAATGAAGGTGAAGGAGCGCGTCTGCTTGCCGTCGCCCCACATCTCGATCTCCGAGGTGGAGGTGAGCACCTTGCGACAGAAGGCCGCGGGTGCCTTCTCGCGGCCGCCCTTCCAGGTGCCGTGCGGGCCGTAAATGTTGTGGAAGCGCGCGATGCGGCACTCAATGCCGAAGTCCTTGTTGTAGTGCTTGCACAGCTCCTCGGTGGCCAGCTTCTCCAGGCCGTACGCATCTTGGGGCTGCGGGCGAAGACGTTTGGGAGGTGTAAGAATCAGCAGTGACAGCGGCGTCGCGGTGCAGCAAGCAGCCGGCGACACGCAGACACACGGCCGAGAGGACATCCAGCCGACCGCACAAGCATATAGCCAACCCATATACCTGGCCTGTCGCCAGCGGGACATTGCGCGGTGACGCGGGTCCAGGGCGGGTGATGGGATGACCGTAAACCCGCCATGAGTGCCCCAAGACTCGTTTCCTTCGCACGCTCCCCTCCACAGCCCCCAGCGCCTCCGGCTTCCTCAGTTGCCCTCAGCTACTGTACCTGGGCGGGCCAGGCATCGTCCTCCTTGAGGCCGCCGCCCTCCACCTCCACATCCAGCTGCTTGTACTCGGGGTAGATGCAGGCGGACGAGGCGTAGAAGAAGCTATGTGCGCGGGCAGCAGGCAGGCAAACATTCAACCCCTGGTACTACGGTACACGTATAAGCGCCCAGTAATTCGAGTAAGTGGTTATGCCCAATGATGGAGAGGTGCCACAGTACGGGAACCGCTGAGCGCCAAGCTTTACTACACACACACACGCGCGCGCACACACACACACACACATGAGCGCGCACAACCACGAGCTAACCTGTTTCCGACGTCTAGGGTGTGTGTGTACCCGCGCACCACCACCCCTGGCAGCGAGCCGCCAGCCCTCGCACCCCCATCCCATTCTGGGCCGCTATGCCTGCGCATCCCCCTGCCCGCCTGCGTGCGCTCTCACCGCTTGATGCCGGTGACGCGCGCCGCCTCCATCATGTTGAAAGACACCATCTGCAACCGGGACCACCACCACCACATACTGTCAGCGGTGCGGGAGCAGCAGCGATACGCACCACGAGCACCGGGCCCGGCTTCACCCATCTGGCCGTTTTCGCGTCCCCACCATCGCCGCACTGCTTTCCAACAGACGGGACAACCTGGTAACCCGCCCAGCCCGTAACCAGGTAACCGGCCCAAAGCCCGCAACCCCGGCCCCGGCTCGCACCGTGTTGTTGTACATGATGACGGAGTGGTTGGACTGGATGAAGCCCATGCCGCCCATGTCGGCGGCCAGGTTGAACACGTGCTCACAGCCCTCGCACACCTTCTTGCAATTGTCGTACACGCGCAGGTCCACCAGGTGGAACTCGTGGCAGAACTCCTCCTCCTGCGAATGCGTGCCAAGCCAACCGCAACGCCCAGGTTAAGGTCGGCATTTGCACCACGGCTGCGTGGCACGGCCACGTGCCACAGCCCTACATGCCCTCGGTGCCCGCCCTCCCCGACCCGCCCCCAGAGCTATGCAGGCTGCACCCCTTCCCGATCCACCTGTATGACCACAAATTGTCCTCCCACTCCTGACAGAGCGCTAGTGGTACACGATGCACGTTTCCGGAAGCTCGGCTTGACTCGTCAAGCTGCCTCCGCAACACAGTGGAAACCCCGTGCGGTGCGGAATCCCAAAGTCTACACAATTGTCTATTACATGTGCGATTATGCTTCGTCTCACGCAAAGGCGATTTAGACCACCCCCACCAGATCATCAACAAACTTAGCTCACCGCGAAGTGCTCATTGCGCTTCCAGTCGCAAGCCACGATGTAGTGACCCTCAGACTTGAGACGCTTGGCCAGGTGGCTGGCAATGAAGCCGCCCGCGCCTGAACGAAATGGCAACTCGGTTAGTTTCAACTTTCAACGCCGACGGCCCTATGCTGCTTCGCAGTTCAAACTTTCATCAATAACCACCTGTAACGCAAATCCTGAGCTTGGCACTGGGCCAGTAGGGCTCAAACGGGTACTTGGCGAGTTTCGAGACGGAAGCATAGTCCTCGTGAACTGCGGCGGTGGCCATTTTGGCGACTTGGAGGAGTAGAGTTACGTGGGGGAAGGAGTGCAAGACACTATACGGAGGGCCAGGCTGACATACCCGGCTGTGTCGGCAGCCATGCAATTCCCCTCATGCCTGTCCTCATGTCAAGCATGGCTGTCGCAGGACCAGAGCCAAAACGGGCCCCGCTGGCCCGCCCGAACTGGCCACCAGCAATCAAGCCTGCGAAGGCCTAAATGTGCCCAAGGCATCACATCAAGCCGGAAGCCTGTTGGCGCTGCAACAGTGGACATGAAGGCTACTGCTGTAGTGCATGCCACCAGGTGCCGCGTGCATTGTGATCTAGGACAAGCAAGAGCAGAGGGGATGAAAGACGAGTTCCCGTTGTGCCG
Source organism: Chlamydomonas reinhardtii (assembly GCF_000002595.2). NCBI lineage: Eukaryota > Viridiplantae > Chlorophyta > Chlorophyceae > Chlamydomonadales > Chlamydomonadaceae > Chlamydomonas > Chlamydomonas reinhardtii. The sequence continues at coordinate 3,094,992 of NC_057004.1, read as the reverse complement.
CGTGCGTGCCAAATGGTGCTGTGATCATGTGATGCGGGGTCATTGGAGCTGGGACTTGCGGATTGCAATGCACATATGCAAACCTGGAATCCCGCACGGCCGTTCCCCGGCCAAAGGCGCATCTCTGACTGAGCGCGGTGTCATACGGCAGTGTCATGCGTTCTAGAGATATTTGGGAGCTGTGAAGCTTGCAGTCAAGACGCCTTCGTAATTCATACTGACGTACTGCACCTGTTGTCCCCGAACACTGCTTCGACCAGTCGGGACAGCGGGACTCCTTGCCGCACTCTACCGTACGGCGTACGGTATTGTGTACAGAAGAGTCATGCCGGGGCCAGCCTGTGCCAGCACCTCCGCGACGGCCACCCACTGCCACCACCCATCCTCCATAAACCACGTCCGGCACGGCACCTCTCAGACACCTAATCATTGCGACACAAGATCTGTCTGGTAATCAAGCTCTCGAGACTTGTGCGTGGCGTGGCGTTCTTGGGCTGAGCCCCCAGAGCGAAGCGATTCAGGCCGGGGGGGAGGGCGTCGGGGATCCCGCCCTGTCGGTTTTGACCACATAATGACAATCCGTGGCAGCAGCGCAGTAAGCCAGTAACTATACTAAACACTTGGACATACTTCATTAAGACTAAATGCAGCCCAATCCTCCCCCGGCCCAATCCGCTTGCCACTGGCACTTTGGAGACACCAATGCAGAGTCCCAGCAATCCACCGGGCCCGCCACGCAATCACATGCACCACCCAATGGAACGGCGCATCGTCCAGCGGCACATCCGTGGTTCGCCCCAACGCAGGCCAATTGCATCCAGCAGTTGCATAGACGTACATGCTCGGATGCACCCGTACTGCCGACGGCCTTCCAAGCCGCCTGACAGCGCCGGAAGACAGCAACATACTTATGGTTTACCCTTTACTGCACTACTAACCCTTATTGCTTCTGTCCCCGCCAGGGCGCTAGCGAGCACTGCTCACACGCGACTCCAGCCGGATACTAAGGCCTCCCCAAACGAAGACATGCCCAAGTCTCGCCGCTTGCTATCTTCACGGCCACGACCTCAGAAGAACAGCGCGGCGCTGGCCCGGCGCGCCTGCTTCGGCAGCACCCGCCCGCCGCTGCCCTTGGCGCCGGCGCTATCCGGCGCGCCCCTGGTGACAGCCGCGGCAGCGGAGCCCTTGGGCGGGCAGGTCTTGGCGTGCTGCGCGACAGAGCCCTTCTTCAGGATGCCACCCTGAGAGAGGGGAGAGGGAGTTGCAAGGCAACGGAGGTGACGCGGGGTGGAGGACTTAGCAGCAAGGCAAGTACAAGGGCACATTGTCCGCCTCAATGGGCCCGCGTGGCGTTGGCTGCACGCATGCAACTACACGCTGGCACCAAAATCACGTGCCCGCGCTCACCTTGGCGCGCAGGGGCGGCGGCGTGCGGATGTCGGGATCGGGTACGGGGCCGCCGTGCTCGAAGTATAGGTTCTTCTTGAGATTGATCACAACGCCCTTCTTCTTGGCGGTCGTGGCGCCCGCTTGCGCCTTGCCGTTCGCCGAGCTGGGCCCCGCAGCCTGCACACAGCAAGTTGTCGAATGAGGACCGGGTACAAGACCGATGTGTGGACTTGGTGCATGCGCAACCGGTAGCGCTACAGCCCATTGTGCGTGTCACGCATGTACGCACTGGCCCGGACAGCGTCCCAACGGCCTTACCGCGGGCGTCGTTTGCTCCGCCGCGCCGTTGGCAGCTGGCGTAGAGGCGTTGCTGCCCGGCGCGCCGCGCTTGCCCAGCGCCGACGTCTTTCCAGCCGAGGCCGCCGGCGTGACCGCTGCTGCCAGACCCTCGCCGTCCTCAGCTGCTTGCTCCTTCGCGCCCTTCTTTTTGGACTTGGCCGCCGAGGCGGGCTCCGCCTGCTTGCCCACCCCCGCAACCACTGACCGCAGAGCCATCTTTTGCCCCGTCGTCGGCTCCTTGGCCTGTGCCTTGCTGCTCTTACCCGCCGGCGTCAACGCCGCCGAGGCTGGGGCCGCCTGCTCGCCGTCCTCCTCCGTGGCCACATCGCCCCTGCCGCCCTTTTTCCCGCCCGCCTTCTTCCCAGTCGCCGGCGTCACTGCCGCCTTCTTATGCTGCTGCTCCAGCGCGTGTGTGTGCTTCTCCGCCTCCTCCTGCTCGTGGTGCTGGTGCTCGTGCAGCTCGTGCAGCGCCACCGCGTCGAGGGGCACCTTGTGCTGCTTGCCCTTCTTGCCGCCCGCCGCCGCGCCGCCGTTGGCGTGGTGCGCCTCCTTCGCCGCGGCCGCAGCCTCCTCCTCCGCTGCCCGGGCCGCCTCCGCCGCTGCCGCCGCGCGCTGTTGCTTCTTGTTCATCTTCCCCGCAGGCGCAGCAGCGCCCTTCGAGGAGGGGCCCGCCTCTGCCCCTGCGCACGCAACACCAAACGCAATCAGCGACGTCAACTCCACCACGTTCACCCGTTCCAAGCCGCCTTCCCTTTCCACATCGCCCTCCGCCACAAACGCAAAGCAACCCTCCCCTCACCGCCCCCACCCGCCCAAACCGCTGCCCCAGGAGCCACTGCTCAGTGCTCACCCGTGTCCACGCGCTGCCGCTTCCGCTGTAGCCGCTCCAGCGAGCTGGACAGATCATACAGCACCTGGCGTGGGGTGGAGCGGTGTGGCGAGAGGCAGGGCGAATGCACGCGTGTCGTTACGGCTTGTCGACACGGCACCACCAGGGAGATGTGCGCTCGGGGGCGCGGCCACACGCTCCCTGGCGTCGTTACGCCCTCGCCGTAGAACTCGGCCAGCCACCATCCATGTCAAAAGCCTGCAAGCCCTCCTTGCCGGCCGGTGTTCCTCCCCTCCCCGCCTCGTCCACCATACGCCGCCCCGCCCAAGCCCGCAGCACCCCATCGCCCAACCCCACCTGGCGGTTGCGCGCGCGCGTGCGCTGCTCCGCTCCCATCTCGAACAGCGCCGCCGCCAGCGCCGCCACGTCCAGCTGCGACAGGTAGGGCGAGTCATCTGTGGGCGCGGCCAGCTCGGCCAGCAGGCTGTCGAACAGGCCCTCGCTGTGGCGGAGGCGCGAGGGGGGAGGGCCGAAGGGTTTGCGTAGATAATGGAGCACCAGTGGGGCGGAAGGGGGAGTAGAGCGAGGGGGAGGGTGACGGGTTCACAGGCTGATGCCATTGAATGAGGTGAAGCGAGAGGTGAGGGCAGGTCAAGGGTTGCAGGCATGACTAGTTTGGAGACGGCGATGTCGAAGCGGCGCCGCATTGCACTGACTTCACAGCGATGGAGATGAGGTGAGAGATGCTTCGCTCCCAGCCACAGTCGTCACTTGCCACTCCCTGCCTCACTGCCTCAACCTCATCCTGGCAGATTCCCTCCACGCCGCCCAACCCATCGCCCATGCCTGATGCGCCTGCTACACCGGAACAACCCCACCAGCCCGCAGCCTCCTCCGTGTCCACCACGCGTCCCCTGTCCCCCCCTCCTGCGCTCGCCCCCACAACCATGCGCCCTCACCTGATGCGGTTCAGCATGGCCTGCTCGCCCGCCGCCAGCGCCGCCGCGAAGGGCGCCAGCAGCGCCGCCAGCGCCTCTGCCGGCACTGGCTGGCCGTCCGCGGCGCCGCGCAGCTCGTCCAGCAGCAGGTCGTTCAGGTGGTAGGCCAGACCCACGGCCGGCACCGTGTCGCTGGGCAGCACCACCTGTGACTGCAGGTAGGCCGTGTAGCGCGACACCAGCTCCTGGCGCCTGCGGGCGTGGGGTTGGCAGGGCGTTGGGCGGGGCAAAGCGGGCAGGAGAGGCTGAAGCTGGGGCGGCGCGGCACGTGCGGGATAGCGCGGGGCTGAGGCGCGGCTGAGGTTGTGGTCGGAGTGAAGGAGGCAGAGCAGGACTGCGGCGGGGTTGTCCAGCCGGCGCAGTACGGTGGGCCTCCCCAGGGGCCGCGGGCGCTGCGCTCACCACTTGGCTGCCTTGAGGCACAGCAACATCTGGTGCACGAATCTGCGGATGAGCATCAGGAACTTGTCCAGCCGCAGGCGGTCGATGCCGAACCACTCGCGCCGCATCGTGTCCAGGAAGCAGGTGAAGTACAGGTAGGCGGTCTGCATGGGAGGAGGCGAGGGGGCAACGTGGGCGGCCTTGCAGCAGCGGCAGCAGCAGCAGTGGTCGAGTTTGGCGTGAACTGTGGGGCGGTTCTTAGCAAGCAGTTAAGGAGGCTTGTAAGTAGCACCTGTACGGCGAAGGACTCGGGTGGCCAACATGCCCTTGCCTTCCCCTCCGAACCGGGCCCCAGGACGCGTGCAGCGTGCCATCCCGCCGTTGTCTCCCACGTCCCCGCGCACAAGCAGCCCTGCCCCATATGCCCCTGGAGCTGGCGGTATCGCACTCCGCGATCAGTCCTCCGTCAGCATTCTCCCTGCCGACTATGGTCGCCTTACCTGCTCGTTCAGCTTGGTCAACATGGCCGCAAGGCGCTGCGCGAGCTCGGCCTGTTTTCCGGTAGCAAGGGACCAGCCGCTGTTAGCGACTAAAAACGAATAAGTTGGACCGACAAGCGTTTAACTACACGTTCAACCGCTTCGCGCCGGCGGCCCTTCTACCTGCACTGGCTGCTTGTCCGAGTGCCAGAAGCAGTAGAATAGGCCCTTCCATATCTTCATCATATCAGTCTGCTTCAGCTCAGTTTTACGTGTCAGGAAGTGCGCCAGCGCCTGCAGTCCCTTCTCGCGCGTCTGAAAGTCGGTGGAGCCCAGCGCCCGGGCAAAGGGCGACATTCCTGGATGGTTGCCATCCGCTGGAGGTGCCTCAAGGACCGGCTTAGGTGCTTTCTTCAGCTTCTTCGCCTTCGGCGCTGCGGCCGTCATGTCGTCGTTCCAGAACAATTCAGGTCAACGGCGTGCAAGCGAGGCGGCAGAGAACAATGAGCAGTTCTATGTGTGTCTACGTGACAAAAATGTACATTGATGGCGGGAGTAGCCCTCCGGACGGCGGCGAGGGGCACGCTGCACGGTGCCGCATCCCCCGACGTCTGGATATCCCGCTCCCGGCTTTCCGACTTCCTATGATCCTATCTATGAGGCCGGATATCGTTTACCCCAGACCTCGGCCCCATACATATGTGTGCTGGGTGGACGCCACCACTACATGTTCTAAAGGATGAAGCAGTGAACACAAGGCAGACTCGTGCAGACTGTGCCGATACGGACTGTCAAGGCGGGGAGGCACGGAGCACATTTGTGCCGATGCACACACCCCAGCGACGAGTACAGCACTGTTGTATGTGTAACCCCTCTGGTTTGCCTAGCGCCGAAGCCAAGGGTGGCCATAGCCCCACGGAGGCGTGCTGCTTGTCTCGCCGTGTAGGTGAGCTGTTCCCTGCTTCCCCAAGTGCTTCCCCAGAGTGCCGTTCGCAGAGGAAGAAGAGTACGTGTGGTCCTTGCTTCCCCTTGGTTGCCGCAGTCTCCAAATCAGAATACTGCACTAAAAGGAGTGGGGACAGCATCACACCTAGCAAGCGAACGTCTTCCAGGGCAAAACGCCGTCACGGGGAATCGAACCCCGGCCTCCTGCGTGACAGGCAGGGATACTGACCACTATACGATGACGACTCATCGTTCTCGACCGCAATCGAGCTGTCACTCTGCAACCGAGCCGGCTGCTGGAGCTGACAATCATATTAAAGATACAGTATATATCTGAGTTAACAGATGCATTAGCTCATGACTTCCGGTGTCGTGTCTCGCCGACAAACTTGTTCAACGCACGCACCAGTCCTGCATGCGCCGCCTTCCCCTGATCATCCTCGGGGTGAGCTGTCGTGAGGCTCTGGAGTTGTCAGTTGACGTATGCACCTCGACGTCCTTGGGTTGTGGGGCTGTCCTCACCTGGCGCCGCCCACACTGTCGCCATCAACCAAACCGCCAGCCGACCAGAACGCGCCACGCTACTCCTCCCACCACCCAAACAGCCCTATAGCCCGCCCGTGTCCCTGCACAACCGCCACCACCTCTCATGTCAACAAGGCCGTCCGCCTCCATCACATCCATACCTCCCACCCAACATCCCCTCCACCCCGCCCTTACGGCCGCCCGCCCGCCGTTCCCACGCCCACGCTCGCCCGGCCCCCGCCCGCGTCCATGTCCTTGGCGCTGTAGAAGGAGTTGTAGTTGAGGCGCAGCACCAGCTGTGCCAGGTGCGGCGCGCGGAAGGACTCCACCATGCGTTGGCTGCTGATGCTGCCGAACAGTGTGAGGAAGTGGCGCTCGAAGGAGGAGCGCAGCCGCGACACCGCCGCGAAGTCCAGCCGGGCGGGGTCGCAGCAGGCGCGCGACACCAGCTGCGTCAGCATCTGCGTCATGTGCGGGAGGGGTTGGCTGGGTGCAGCGCCATGTGAGGGTGTGCTGTGGAGGATGCGCTGCGATGGCGCGGCCAGCGGGTGGCAACTTGGGCCAGGGCACAGGGTAGCCCAATCCCGCGACACATGGCTGAGTCTTGACGCATATGCGCGCCGTGTCTTGTCGCCGCCCGACTACCCATCCGCCCACCCGCTCAGCCGCCGCCCACTCACCGCCACGTCCTGGAAGATCTCCGTCAGGTTGATGCACATGGTGCGCACGGTCAGGAAGCTCTGCACCATGAGCGTGTTCAGGAACAGCGCGTGTGCGCGCTCCAGCTGCGGGGTGGGTGCAGCCGTCCATGGAGCATGGAGTGATTTAATCACACGTATGAAGGGGGGAGGGGAGTTTCCCGGCATGACCAATTCGACGACGGCGGTAATGCATGGATGGGCGGGCGGCCGGGCCGGTAAGGGCGGCAAAAGTCAGGCCAACGCCAAAACCTTGGGCATGCGCAGCCGCTGTGGCCCATAGGTTCCCCCCGATGCCCCGCCCTACCTCCGAGAAGTCCTGGCAGTTTGCGATCTTGTTCTCCAGGGCGCTGAAGTTCACCTCAATCACGTCCGTCTGCATTGCCACCGAGGGGGGAGGGGGCGGGCGGGTGCAGACGCACATGCTTAGTTTGGCATCCCATGAGCTCCGGCGTGCAGTCTATCTCACGCTGCGGTATGGCAAAACCGTTCGCCCAGCTAAAGCGTGCTCCATTATAAGTCTGCATTTAGGTCTGCCTGTAACTCGATTCCCCGCCAGCAAATGCTCTTGTGCCACACCTGGATGTAGATCTGGAGGTTGGACACCACAAAGGCCATGTGGTTGCGTAGGTCCTGTCAACAGAGAAGTGGAGTTGCTTGACGGTTAAGGAGCACATTGCAACCGGGGGCCGAAGGGCCGAGTGGCAGCACCAGCGGACCAAGCAGTTGCACAGCTGCTACCGGTGCTGCGCGCGCATACCTGCAGGTCGCGCATGCGGTTGTGCGGCACCGGCGGCGCCGTGCCCCGCTGCATCTCCCGGTCCATGCTGCGATGGCAGGCGCAGGGGTGCAGGGACACGTGGGGGTCGTGTGAACGGGGAGGGGAGGCGCTGGGCAACGGGACTGCAAGCGCTAGAGCAGTGTGTCCATGAGCCGCTTGCAGGTGTTGCGCGATGCACAGGCACGCGCTGGACGCAGGCCCCGCTCACTGCCACTCACACGCGCAGGTCCTTCCATGCATCGTCCAGCTGGTTCTGCACGAGGGCACGACAAGGGGCCAGAGCGTGCGATGTGTGTGATTGCATCATGCCGCACGCCTCGCAACGGTCCCTGCTCACCTCCCACAAACACCAATGCACACTGCCCGCCTGCACCCCGTCGGAGCGCCCACGCCCCGCCTCACCGCCCGCGCCCCCGCCCCCCGATCCGCAGCCCCGCCTCCCTGCTGCTCCGCACCTGCATGCGCCTCAGCCTCAGCAGCAGCGCGAACAGCTGGTTGTACCGCCGCAGCTGCTCGCGGCCCAGCAGCAGCCCCAGCGGCCACTCCAGCCCCACCTCCAGCACCAGCGGGTCCCAGGCGCGGTCCAGCTCGGGCACCTGGCTGTGCGCCGCGGAGGAGTGCTTCACCTGGGGGGGGAGGATTGTATAAGGGGCACCGCGGGGCTGCCGTTCATGGAAAACGGGGTGATTCAGTCACAAGTACCGTATGAAGTGCCGGGGAGCGGAGCGGCGGAGCACAGGGCGGAGTGGAGCGAGGCGGGCGGGGTTGGAAGTAGATAGGTGGGGCATGTGTGCCACATGTCTGCAGCCATTCAGGTCAACGCTCGTCGGGCATTAACAGGGGCATGGACAGGGCGTGTAGCCCACACCTCAGCCACTGTGCGCGCGTCCTGAACCCCCTGAAGCCCCTGATTCGCGGTGCAGCCCCGGCCACGCCGCCGCCCCGCCCCATCCCACCGTGAACGCCGCCTCCGCCTCCGCCTTGCCGCCCAGGTATCTCAGCTGGAAGGCGGCCAACAGGGGGTCGCCCTCCGCACTGGACTTGGCGGCGGAGCGGGTGAAGGGCAGAGCCAGGTCAGCGTCCACGGAGCCGGGCCTGGTGTAGGGGCGGCGGGGAGCGGGGAAAGCGGATAAGCAGGGGTGTGAGGGGCTTTGGGTGGACGGCGAAAAGACGGGCTGTCCTGAGTGCTGCTTTTGTACCCTACCCTCTAACGCACACGTTCCCTACGCCTCTAGCCCCGCGTCTAGCAGTCGCACCCGCACCCGCATCCACATCCACATCCGCACCCGCACCCGCACCCGCCGCAACCCACTCCTCCTCCTGCCCACCTGGGCGGCGCCGCCATGAGCGGCCTCGCCTCCGCCAGGAAGGCCTGCCAGAAGTCGCCCCGCCCCAGCAGGAAGTAGTCCTTGAGCGCCGCGAGGGCAGGCAGCAGGCCGGCGCGGCCCACCTGCGGGACGCGCAGCCAAGGGGGCAGGGATAGAGTGTGGAAAGGGCGTGGAGAGCAGGAAGGCCCCGTGTCGCATCGTGTTGTGGTTGGACGCGCATGTTATTAAGGTGTCACGTGTAAACGCGGGTGTCCCGAGTAGTGGCCCGCTCACGTGCTCTGATAGTCTTACACCCCGTGGTCCGTCCCCATGCGTGCAGTTGTCGGCAAAGGTGGGCAGCAGCTCCCACCCCAGGCCCGTGCCGACACTTGCCAAAGCCCCTTCACACACGTGAACACTACCCTCCCCCCCCCCCGCCCCGCCCCACCAGCAGGCGCCACAGCAGGCGCGCCACGTGCGACCGCAGCCCCTCCACCAACATGGTAAGGCGCGGCGCGGACAGCTCCGGCTCGGACTGCAGCGCCGTGAAAGCCTGCACGAGAGTGTGTTTACGTGTGTGTCTGTTTGTGGGGGAGTGTATTCCAATTCCAACCAACCACTGGGGGGAGAGCGAGTGAAGAGGGGAATCAGGGGTGGCCAGGAAGGGCGCGTGGGGCGTATCGACCATGACACGCAGGTCACAGGTGTCGCGTGCGATGCATCAGCGCACCATGCATTTGCCCATCGCCCAGCCCGGCCCAGGCCCAGTCCTCAACCCAAGCTCCGCCGACCCCAAGCTCCTCTGACCCCACACGTACCCACCTGCCCAAACTTCATCATGTCTTGCAGCGGCAGCAGCTCCGCGCCTGCTCCTCCGCCACCTCCTCCACCGCCGGCCCCGCCGCCCTGCCCGGGCCTCCGCAGCACACGCACTGCCCGGCCCACGAACAAGATGGTGTCGGCCAGGTCACCGCTCACGTACAGAGGCAGGCAGCGCGGGTTCACCTGGGAGGCAAGGTGTTAAGGGGCAGCAGGGGGCAACATAGTAGTCGTACCGTACCGTATCGTATCGTACCGTAAACAAATTGAACTAAGCGCACGTGCTTAATGTAAGGCGTAATATCGGAGATTGAGGGCGTGATACGTCGCCACAACGCCTTGCCGGTTTGCCTCCCAGCACCCCCACCTGGAAGCCGGCATGCCACTCCCGGTACGCAGCTTCGTCGTCCGCGCCGCGGCCGCTGGTGCTGGCGCCCGCACTGTCCTCCTCACGCGTTGCCTGCTGCTGCGGACCGCCCTGCGCCTGCGTTTGCTGCTGGGGCTGGGGCTGGGGCTGCGGCTGCTGGGTGGCGGCAGCGGCTGGCGGCGGCGGCTGCGCCCGCGGCTGGATGAAGAACTCCTGGTTGGGGTCCTGCAGCATGCCGTGAAGCATCCTGCATAGGAGGGCAACCAACAAAGAGCAACCACATCAGTCAACAGATGTGCCACCAGTCAAGCCCCTGCATACCGGTAACACCGCCGTCGCCTACCGAGCCACGCCTGGGACTTTCCTTGCGCTGTCTTGGGTTCTAGCAACCCCCATGATGATGATGCGACTATTCGTTAGGCTCGAACACATAATCTCCCTGCCCCCCGCCCCCGCCCGCGCACCCACCATGCCGCCAGCTGCTGCATAAGCACCTGGTTGCAGTGCCACAGCAGCCGCCCCAGCGCCTGACGCACAGCCGGCAGGCCGCTGCGCGTGCCGGCCGCCAGGCGGTTGATGAGGTCGGCGGCGGGGAAGAGGCGGTTGAACGACACCTCGTCCTGAGCCGCCGCCAGCGCGTGCAGCGCCGGCAGCACGTCCTGTGCGCGCGAGTGAGAGGCGGCGGGTGGCGCCAACCATATGTCATGATATAAAATACACATACCCAACCAGCGAGCTCGGTGGGGGATTCAAACAGTCGTGGTTCCCTTGCCAGCGCCAATCATACCGCTCCGGCACCGCACGCTCTTATTCGCCGCACAGCGCCCGCCCCCTTCCCTGCTCTCCGCTCCGCCACTTCCGCCCCCATGTTGCGCTGCTCACCATGTACTCCCACAGCCGGTGCTTGATGGTGGACAGCACCGGCGCCGCCTCCAGCCGCAGCTCCTGCTGCAGCGTCAGCACCGTGCAGCGGTAGTCGTCCAGCATCTCTGAAGGGGCGCGTGAGGGGAGGTGTAACAGCGAGAAGTGAGGAGGATAAAAGACTAAGAGGTGCAGCGCAGGGGAGTGTTTATGTTGGCGGGTGGAGCGGAAGCGCCGAGGGAGAGGACGGTTGGGTGGGCGAGGTACACACGGCAGCGACTTTGGGCGGATGGCAGGAAAGCGCAGGCGAACGGCGTGCTCCTGGCGGTGCACACTTGTCCGCCGGCCCTCAGCTGCCATGGCCCTATTCCTCTTGCCAACCGCCACCCACGAACAACCCTGCCGTAACATCCTTCCCGTGGGGTGTCTGACACACCGGGCCCTACTCGCTGCATTACGTCCCCTCCCGCCAATTACCACCACATCCTGTGGCCTCCAGTCCACAGTCCACAAACTCTGATCGGCCCTGCAAGACACGCACCCGTGAGCCCCGACGCCAGCGCGCGGCGGTACACGGACGGCGAGCGTGTGGCGTGCCTCGGGTCCCAAGGCGACTGCTCGCGCTCCACGAACGCCGCCACGGCCTTGAAGTGGAAGCCCAGGCGCAGCAGGTCGCCCAGCACCGCCCTGGTGACAGCAGTAGCAGGGTGGCAGAGGGGTTCTGGTGTGTGCAAGTGCGGTAGGCGACGAGTGAGCGCCGTGTGCCCGCCATGGTATCCCGTACCCCTGCCACTGGGACGCCGCGCCACGCCACCGCCATGCCAGGACGTTAGCTGATCACGCTGGTCTCCAGTCCCACAGGCGCAGCCCACTCGCACCTGTCCGCCTCGCTGATCCAAGTCAGCTCGGGCGAGATAGTCACAGTGCAGTGGCTGGGCCCCGGCAGGTTCCAGGACTCCTCCTCTTTCTCGTCGTCCCTGCAAGCACAGGCCCGGACACAGAATTCATGCTATCGAGTATACGTGGGCATACAAAGCCAGGAGCGGTCCAAACCTGTCGATATCGCTGCTGTCCACGAAGAGGTCGCCATGGATGCCGACCAGGGCCAAGAGCAGCTCCTCGATAAGCCCAGACTCGTCAAAAGGGACAATCCCGCTCTCAAATGCTTTCCCCATTTGCACAGGCTTGCACTTGTTCGCGCTGGAGAAGCAGGTCAAGACAGCTACGCTAGCATTTTCAAGTGTAAAGCGGTGTATTGGTAGTAATGTTTTAGTTGGACGGTTTAAGGAATATATGGAAGGGAACAGCCTTCTCTTGCCCGCTGTTTCGACTTCCCGCCCGATTGCATCGAGTCATGCAGTGGCAGTTTCGCTTGATAGGACACCTCAGAAATCATATTGTACACCTGCTACTACATACAAGGAATAAAGTGAGGCTCAGCGCGTGTGGGCATATCGAAACCCGTCCGAAACACGCTCAACTTGTTTGAAGCTTTACATACTAGCGCATTGATGCACCTGCAAATCATCACATTCAAAGTCTCAAATTGAATCACATCGGTCGCGCTTCTTGGTTGCACATCAGAATTGTGCAAGCAAAGGGAGAATGGCAGCCGCGAGCGCTGTAAGCAATGGCGATAGCACGGAGGAAGTATGGGAGTGCATGTGGTGCTACGACGGGTGGCACCCAGCCGCCGACAGGTGTGGGGTGCCGGAACACCGGGGCGGCACGTCGGCACGACTGCGCCCCGGTTTAAGGGGCTGTTCTTGTCCCGACACTCCTGCTAATGAAGGCTTAGGCTGCCTTAACTTGTTTATGTGCTGCGTGCTGCTCGGGTATGCGCCATGCGGCCCGCCCAGGGAAGTAGGCAGGCGCCCTGCCTGTGGGGTGCTGCGGTTCCGCCTCAGCACCCTCGCAACCACCGCACGTTTCCTTCAAGAACCCCGCCCCGCTCCATTGAATGGTCTCCTACGGTGTCGCAGGCTAGAAAAGATCCTGCCGCCGTGGGCCAAGCTTCGACGCATGGACCCGACCCGACCCCTGGTCGAGCAGGTGGGCCAGCACCGGCAGCACTCACAACGTACTGTAAACTAGGGTGAACCGCAACCCCAGGCCGAAGCCGCGTCAGTCAGGCTCGCCTGTGGGAGTGCGAGTCTCGCACACATATATGCGTACGCATACACATGTCATTACAGATAATCGCATGGGCGGGCGCGTGCTTGTCGTTTCCCTCATCAGCACATGCACAACGCGCCCGCGCGGTGTCCGATGCAACCTCCACCCCACCCTTTCCCCGATCACTCGTACACGCAAACACGCGCCCATGCAACCACCGGCCACACAGGTGGCGGGCATGCGCGTGCTCATCCCGACCACGGGGGTGGTGGGCGCGGCCGACATCGCCGCCGTGCGCGACCTGCGCCTCATCGCGCAGCCGGCGGCCGGCTACAACAACATAGACGTGGAGGCGGCCAAGCGGCGCGGCGTGCCCGTCACCATCGCGCCGGGTGGGTGCTGCAACGGGCCTGAGACGGCGGGTCAGCGGCGTGGCGGGCTAGTGGGTTTGAGGATTTGGATTGCGGCCCTGGTGGTCAAGGGAAGCAAGCGGTGCGGGCGGCGGTTGGTACCGTAGCACCTGACTTACTCCGCGCATTTCCGGCCGTCGTGGGCTGCCGGCAGGTTACAACTCACACAGCGTGGCGGAGGTGGCGCTGATGATGATCCTCATGCTCAGCCGCAAGGTGCGTCGAGGGGCGTGCCGGCGGGCTCCTGTACGTGCCTGCCCGTGTAAACTACATTGCCAAGCAACCCTGTGCCCTGTCGAGTCTGCTGCACCTGCGCTTGCACGTGCATCTGCACTCGCGCCTGCAACTGCGCCTGCAACTGTGCCTTGTGTGCGCACTGACGCCGGCGTGTGTATGTGTGCCGTGTGCATGCAGGTGGACGAGGCGCGGGCGGTGTTTGCGCGGCGCGAGCGCATCGGCGAGCCGGTGGGCGGCGAGCTGCACGGCAAGACGCTGGGCGTTGTGGGCATGGGCAAGATCGGGTCGTGCCTGGCGGAGGCGGCCCGCGGCCTGGGCATGCAGGTGCGTGCGTGGCAGGGGGCGGGAGGTGGGAGGTGGGAGGGGTGGAGAGGGGTGGCCTCCTCTCAAGTCCGCAAGGACAGCATGTAGGATGTAGTGAGGGGGCGTTCAGGCAGGGCGTGAGGGGCGACACTGGGGTACGCCACGGAGGTGGAGCGGCGGCTGAGGTGCACGGCTGGGATGAAGCAGGAGCGCCTGCACGTAAAGACAAGGTGCGCGCAGCTGCACCGGGCAGCAGCTGTTCCCTGGACGTAGCCGCGCACCCACTCCTGCCCGCCGCCCGCCTCCCCCCTTCCTGCCTCCGCCTCTCCCCGTCAGGTCCTGGGCGTCACCTCGCGCTCCTCCCGCGCCGAGCTGGAGGCGCTGCTGGCGGCCTCCCACGTGGTGGCGCTGCACTGCCCGCTGTCGCCCGCCACACGCGGCCTCATAGGGCGGGCCGAGCTGGCGCTCATGCGGCCGGGGGCGCTGCTGCTCAACTGCGCGCGAGGCTCGGTGGTGGACCGCGAGGCGCTGTGGGAGGCGTTGCAGGTGAGTGGGGGGGGGGGTACGGAGAACGGAATGGGGGGATGGGGGTTGTAGATACCAGCCCAAACTAAACCGAATCCAATGCAATAGTTTACTGGATTACAAAGACGGGGGGGGTAGCCGTTCATGGAGAACGGAAGGGGGGGGAGCGTGTGCCGTGTGGGTTCGTGCGGGTGGGCGGGGCGGCCGAGGAGAGGGAGGGTGAGGGGGATGGGTTGAGGAGTTCACTATGGGTAGCTGGTTAGCGAAAAGACATTGGTCAGGCCCGCCTTTCGCTAAATTAAAGTCGTGGAGTCAAGGCACGGGAGCTGCTGTTTACCACACCGGCGCCCCGCCAGCATTCCTGCTTCGCTGCTTTCCAACATGCAACGCCTCTATGCACCTGCTATTGCTGTGTGTGATCGTTCGCATGTGCCGCTGCACGCCGCCGCTGCGCGCTGCTGCTGCTGCCTGCAGTCGGGGCGGCTGGGGGGCGTGGGCCTGGACACGCACTGGGTGGAGCCGGCGCCACGTGACGACCCGCTGTACTCCCACCCCCGCGTGCTGGCGCTGCCGCACCTGGGGTCCATCAGCGCAGAGGTGTACGACAGGTGGGCCGGGGGAAGGGCGCCTCTCGGGGGCTCGGGGGCCGGGGATCGGGGGCGTAGGGCCTGGGTACTGGTACACAGGTGCAGTCTGACGAATGTGGATGCGGCTGTGGCTCACCGTGCCGTGTTGGAGGCGGTTGGCGCACCAGATACGGTACGGTAACCAGTCACTCATGGTAGAGGCCACCACTCACCAGTACGGCCACCGCACTTCCGGGGCCGCGCGCGCAGGTTCGCCAACATCCTGTGCGAGAACATCACGCGGGCGCGCGAGGGCCGGGAGCTGCTGCACCGGCTGTGCTGAGCGGCACACGCCGGGTGGCGGTGCGAGGCGGGTGCTGGCGCAGACCTGTGGGGGCAGCTGGAGGGGGAGCAGCTGTAGGGGGGGCCACCTGGAGGAGGTGCTAGAGAGGCTGTAATGATGGTCACCGGGAGCAGTTTTGACGTAAGGGTGGCAGGCAGGCAGGATGCGTTGTGTGTGTGTGTGTGTGAGAGTGTGTGAGTGTGTGTGTGTGTGTGTGTGTGTGTGTGTGTGTGTGTGCGAGCGCGTGACCCACGAACTTGAGACTTGCATTTATTATTAGGTAATCTCGCTGTGGAACCAACAGGCGGCGGTGGGCCCCTGGACGGGTGTGAGATGAGACTATGCAGAGGAAGGGAGAGGGCCAGAGGGGGCAGAATGGCGCTGCGAAGCGGCCGGACCCTGCCTCCATGGTGAACTGTTGTAGAGTGTGGACTCCGTGGGAATCTGGTACTTCCATATGTAAGTACGTAACAGAACAGCGCACAGGGGTCTGGCGGCTGGATGCTTGATGAGTGAAGCCATATGCTCAGCAGGCCGCGCCACGCCCGCAGGCCGCAGCCGCGCACCCTTGCCCGCGCTTGGGCAGGTCGCTGCCCAAGACCGGGATGTTGGCCATCACACTCGGGACAACCGTATGCTTGTCACCAATCTCTGCTCTCTTGCTTGCACTGGGAAATCAACGGCACGTCGCCGCCTCTCAGGACTCCAATCACATGCGCCGCTCACACGGCCCCTCTCCATCCGCTCCACCTGCCACGTGCCTAAGTGCCAACGTCCGCCCCAGCCCCCGGCCCTCCCTCCGCCCCCACGGCCGTGAGCTCCCACAGCTCCAGCTGAGGACAGCGCTCGTACCGCAGCACCTGTTGAGAGCAAGGGGCCAGCAGGGGGGCCAGCAAGGGGGGCAGCAAGGGGGGCAGCGCTCAGCCGTAAGCAGGGACTTGTGTGGCGGTGTGGTGTGCGGTGCCAAAGGAAGCACTGGGGCTACTCGCCTACACGGCGCAGTCGACTCGAACACGACCCGGTACAGCCCGGCCCCCAACACTGCCAACTGCCAAATCCCCAAGAATGCCAACTGCTGCACATGCCATTAATGCCGCACAAACCGTCAAGCCCGAAGCCCGTACGCGCCTGGGGCACACGCTCCAGTGGCAGCCGCCGGCCCGTGAACAGCGGGGTGCGACGACTGGGACGGCCCGGGCCCACTTGCTGCTGCTGCTGCTCTGGCTGCTGATCTTGCTGCTGCTCCGGCTGCTGCGGCTGCTCCTGATGCTGCCGCGGCTGCTGCTGCTGGTCCTGGTGGTGTTGCTGCTGCTGCCAGGCCTGCTCTGCCCCCTCCGCTGCCCCCTCTCCTGGCTGCTCGCGCCCACCCACCCGCACGTAGGTCATGAAGTCGTCTGCGGCGGGCGCCGTCGCGGCAAGTGCCGACAGACTGAACACGTACCGCCGCTCCATTGCCACCACCAGCCGCGGCACCGCCTCCAACACCGCCCCGCAGCCCCCATCCGCACCCCCAGGGCCCTGCTTCTCATGCCCCTGCTGGTCCCTCTCATGCTCCTGCTGCTGCTCCCGCTGTTCGTGCTCCTGCTGCTCCTGGTGCCGCCGCAGGGCTGCGGCGCGCACCTCCAGTAGCGCGGCGGCGCACTTGGCGAAGCCCTCGTTCAGGGCGGGGTCGTAGGCCATGTCGGCCTGACGGCGTGGTGGGGGGAGGGTGTGTGTGTGTGCGTGTGTGTGCGTGTGGGCTGTGTGTTAAAGAGCACAAGGAAAACGTTGCGCAAAGACAGTGTATGCGATGCAGCAAAGCGACGTGGGCTGTGTGTGTGTGTGTGTGTGTGTGTGTGTGTGTGTGTGTGTGAGTGAATGAGTGAGTGAGTGACGGGGGGCGCGTATGTGCCAGCGGGCAAGCAAGATGATGGGGCAATGAACACGGAATTAGGACCGAGGCCCATAGGCACTTGCTTCCACAATGTGCAACACAGGTACGGGGCCCGCGGCTCCCACTCACCGCCACCAGCAGCACCGGCGCCTCGGTTTGCTCCAGTGCTCGCAGCACTGGGCCAATGCCGCCCTCCTCCCGCACCATCACGCCTGCAGCAGCAGCTGGTGGCGGTATCAGTGGCGGAGCCGCAGCCTCAGCGGTCCCAGCCACAGCCGCAGGCGCGGAGCCTGCAGCTCTGCCACTTGCACTGCCGTCGGTGCCATCCACTTCCGGCGGGTTTTGCAGCTGCCCTGCCGCCGCCGTGGCGTCCTCCGCCTGCAGCGCCCGCAGAATGGCCGCGCCGCTGACACGCCGACGGGCTCCGCGGATGCCGGCACCTCCGCAGCCCACCGGCGCTGCTGCACTGCCCTTGCCAGCAACGCCGCCGCCGCCGCCGCCACCGCCGTCGCCGCCGCCAGCAGCTGTACCTCGGCAGCCCCGGCTGCTGTCGTCGCCGCCGGCGTCGCCGTCACCTGGGTGATCGCCACCGCTGCCACTGCCGCTGTCCCGCAACGTGCTGCCATAGGTCAGGAAGTCCATCCAGTCCAACGGGCACACCTCCACCTCCACATCAACCCCAATTGTGCCATCCGCCTCGCTGTCAGCGTGCCCTATTTGACTCGCTTCCCGCGCCGGACCCTGCTCTGGCCTCCGCAGCCTCACTTCGTCGCCGGCATGCTGCTGCTGCTGCTGCTGCCACGCATTCTCCCGCTGCGCCTGCGGGCTGCAGCGGCTGCTGGTGCGGCGGCGGCGGCATGCGGCTATGAGGGGGCTGTTGGCCGCCACATTGGCCGCCGCCAGTGCCCGTGCGCCCGCGTGGACGTCCGTGACCACCACGCGGGCGGCGCCGGCCATGGCCGCAGCCACTGCACCCTGCAAGGCACACACATGGGCCGACGTCAAGTGTCAGGGGTCCACAGATTCGACCCTCTGCCCTCGTGCTTTCCCAACGCAATCCCCTCACATGTTCACGCTCATCTCGCTCTCGCTCGATAACACTTTTACGCTGCAGCTCAGCGCGCATGGCTGTGAGGCCCACGCAGGCCTCAGCAGCTGTTTCAGCCACACGGGACCATGACCCGCACACATGAGCCGCTCACCAGGCCCACGCCGCCGCCCAGCTCCATCACCACCGCGCCTCGCACGCCAGGACTGCCGGGAACCGCTGGCGGCGAACCCCGCCCACCCGAACCACTGCCACAACCGCCGCCGCCATCTCTGCCGCCGCCGCCACCACCTCCGCCGCCTCTGCCGCCACCGCCGCTGCAGCCTCCGGCCGACAGCAGCCAGTCACAGAGCAGGCAGGCGCCACGCCATACCTGGGGAGGGCGTGGGGAGAGGCATGGGGAGTGGCGTGGGAGTGGCAACGTACGGATGTGGAGCCCGCGCACACCTTGTGAGGCAAGTGGAGGCGGCGTACTGTTACCGTTGAGTGCATCCATGCGCTTGGCCGCATACGCGCCGCTGCGCAGGATGAATACTGCCGCGGCCGCAGCCGCTTGGGAGCGCGTGAGCCTACCCTAAGTACCGTATAACGGCACGCATCCGGTCCGCCTGCCTGGCCTTGACATTGTGTACCCACCTGCAGCCCCACGTCCGCCACCGGCACTGCCTCCACGCAGTGGCGGATTGCTATTGCCGGCTGCTCACTCCGGCTTCGCTTGCTTCGGCGTCTTACGATTAAGTCACCTGCCTCGTCAACTGCGGTGCGGGCTCGCGCCGCGCTGTCACTGCGGTCGTTCCGCCCTCGCTTCCCCCATCTGCTTTGCCTGCCTGCTCCATCATCCGAGCCGCTGTCCGAGGATGATGTCGTGTCACTTGTATTATAAAGGAGAGTTTGGTCGAGACAAAAGTGCGTGACTGGCCCTTGTAAAGTATGCGCGTGTAGCTCGCTAAGGATTAAGCCCTCGTCCATCGCTAGCGAAATGTGTAAAACAAAACAAAATCATCTGCTAGAACACTGGCCAGTATCAATCGCCGGTTGGATTGCGCCAGGCACTGACAGCCCCCGCCCACGGTCACGGCCACAATGCACACCCCATCCTACTGACCTCATGTGCGCTGACCCAACCAGGCACCTACTACATGCATGGCACAAGCACGTCTCCCAAGCTTCATTGATATAACCGAACGCGCTATAAGCCCATGCCACCAGATAAGCATAACGCAGGCGACGCCTTATGATACCGTGCGTCCCACTTGGTCCCACTTCTGCAGCCTTACCCCTGCGACGCCCTAAACACGTCGTTCCACCCGCCCAAGCCCAAGGCGTCCGAGAGCCCCTGCTGCTGCGCGTCCGCATGTGCCCACGCCGCTCCCGCCTCGCCACCACTGCTGCTTCCACTGCTGTTTCCCGCCCAACCCGCCGGCACAGAGTTCACCTGCAGCATGTGCGCCAGCAGCGGGGTAACCAGCCCGACCCCCACACCACCCCCTGCAGCGGCTGCCGTCCCGTTCGGTGTACCACCACCACCACCGACACCGACACCGCCGCGCAGCCCACTGAGGACCGCCGGTACGACGCCAACCGCGCCGCCAGCACCTGCGGCGCCGCTGCCGCCGCGGCGCCCATTCCTTCTGAGGGCCGCTTGGATGCTGCCCGGCCGTAGCAGCAGTGGCAGCAGCCCATCCCCGCCCCCGCCATCTCGACCGAAACCACCCGCCGCCGCCGCCCCGCCGCCAGTGGCGCTGGCCAGCAGCTGCCCGGCCGCCTCTATGAAGGGCGACAGGTCCAGGGACTCCAACAGCCCCTGAGACTCGGGGAACGCCGCAGCCGCTTCCTGCATAGTGATAATAGGGTTTGCGAGATGTGTGTGTGTGTGGTCAGGTACTTGATTTGGGCGGCATGTGAGCCGGGCTAGGGTTTAGTATGCGGCAGCTGAGGGCATCATGTGTGGAACAACGGGATTGGGCCCGTGCGTCATCAGCTGTGTTGCCAGGTCGACCCTACTGCCGCTCGACGCGCACACCTGGCCAGCTGCCCGCGGGGCCACCCTTACCCGCATGTGCTGCAGCAGCTGGCGCCGCAGCCAGCGTATCACGCGGCCCGGCTGCAGCCCCGGCGGCAGGGCCCAGTCGCTACTGCTACTGCCACTACTGCCGCCGCCTAGCAGCAGGTGCGGCATGCTGCCCCCGGGGGCCAGCGCCGCAAGGAAGTCCTCCTTGCTGGAGAAGCTGCAAACACACACACACACACACACAGGCACGTACACACTTGCCAGCGTGTTTCTTCTTTATGCATGCACGCCAGTTGTGCATTTCCGAGGGGCGGATGACAAAATTGATGGAAACCGGCGGCATTCATGACGGGTTGCGTCCAAAGGCAGTACCCCCACACACAAAGGGCGCTGTTGGCCCGCCCCTGCGCCGCGCGCACCGCCCCGTCACACACCTGAATGTGGTGGGGTCTGCGGCGTACAGGCTGACATCCAGGGCCGCGCCCAGGCGCGACGTGGGCACGCAGCGCGGGCACAGCAGGCTCTCGGGCAGGTCCGACACGCCGCTGCAGGAGGCGGGCAGCTGCGAGCAGGCCGATGAATACCGTATGGGGCTCGGCATTGCAGGTGGCCGCGAACCCAGTTCAAGTTATGCAAACACGCCTGGTTTCCCCGCTGCTGCCTCCCTCCCCCCACTACTCCCTCCCTTACCCCCTGCTGCTGCCTCCCTCCCCCCGCTCCCAGGCCTGCCTCCCCTCCCCCAAACGCACCAACAGGTATTGCAGCGAGGGCCCGAAGCACGCCAGTCGCATGAACAGCTGCGTCCACACGTTGGCACCCGCGCCCGCCACCTCCGGTACCAGCGCGCAGTTGCCGCCGGAGCGGGTCACGTAGAAGGCGGGCCCGGTGTAGGTCTGCGGCATGGCATCCGGCATCCGCGGGCTGAACACGTACGGCCGGTACTCGCACCTGTATGTGTATGTGTGTGTGTGCGTGTGCGTGTGTGCGCGTATTTATGTGTGTGCGGTGATAAGGTGTGTTAACGATTGTGCTTGGCTTGCGAGGTGGCTGGGGGTGGCGGCCGGAGCCCGCCGCACTACCCGCGCCGCCCGCAGCCCATCCCCCGCGGCTGCCCGTCCCCCCGCCGCAGCCCGTCCCCCCGCGGCTACCCAGCAGCCCAGCCGCCACCATCAGCTCCCTACCTGCGCTGCACGCGGCCGCCCGTGAACGGCACGTTGCCGTCCCCCAGGTCCTGCGCTATGATGCGGTACAGCTGCAGCGCCCGCTCTGTGGCCCGCACCACCGGCCGCTGCAGGTTGAGCGCCGCGTCTGCCACTGCGTCCTGTACAGGGGCAGGGCCGCCGGGGCAGGGGCGTGGACACGCGACGGTGGCTGGGCGGGGGAGGCGGACGCAATGGTGCGAGGGAATGCTTGGGAAATCACAGTAACCAAGGCATGGTGAGACAGGGGACACGGAATTTGTTGTTGCGCATGGACGAATGAGGATGAGGGTCGGGAGGCAGATATAGAGGGGAGCCAGGGGCGTTGGCGGACGGGCGGCGGTGCTGCTGGCTCAAGAACAGGCTCAGTCGGCTCACCCTCAGGGGCCGGGGACTCTGCGGTGTGGCCATTGCAGGGAGTCCCCCAGCAGCAGCTCCACCCGCGGCACCAGCACCACCAGCACCACCAGCAACGCCACCCGTGGATGCGGCCGCAGAACCGGACATGCCGGCCCCCGCGGCGCCAGTGGTAGCAGGCGCATACGCCCCGAGGCCCCCTTGCAACAGCTGGCGGCGACTGGCTGTGTTCGTGCTCGGGGGGTCGCCCCCAGGCGGGCTGCTGGAGGTGCTGTCCTCAAGCTTGGCAGCCGCGACTTCGGCATCGCCACCAGGAATGCCACTGCTGCTGGGTTCCCCGCCGCCTGGGGCTGCGCTGCCCGCAGTGCCCGCTGCCACTGGGGCCGCGCCACACAACGCACCAGCCGTGCAAGCGGCCCCTGCGCCCTTGTCCCCATCACCACCGCCAACGGGTGCACCCAAAGGCACAGCCTCTGCACGGAGCCACTGCCCGAACGCAGTCGAGGCCAGGCTGTGACCCAACGCAGAGTCCAGCACACAGCCTTGCCGTTGGCCTGCCCCCGCCGAGGCTGCTGTAGCACCCGCGCCGCTGCCGCCGCAGTCCCCACCGCTGCCGCTGCTGTTACTGCCCGCCCCGCCGCTTCCTGCGCCGGCGCTGTCCTGGAGCACCTTCTGCACCGCTGCCAGCTCCCCATGCAGCCAGTCGCGGAGCGCCGACAGGCGGTCAAGCCCCGTCGCCGTCCCATCTCCTGCTCCGCCGCCTGCTGCTCCCTGCGTCCCACCCCCAACACCGACAGCGCCACCGGCAGGACCGCCTGCCGCCTGCTGCTGCAGCGGGGGCGGACGTGGCTGCGGCTGCTGCAGCTGGCGCCACAGCTCGGACACCGCATCCTCCAGCCGCTGCGCTGACCGCACATTGTCCAGTGACTCCAGTGACTCCAGTGACTCCAGTGACTGGAGTGTTTGCTGCAGCGGCGGCAGGCCACCACCGCCCCCTGTTGCGTCGCCGCCCAGGCCCCCGAACAGCAGCTTCGACCAGTCGGGGCCGCCGAGTACACCGCCCAGGACGCCATCGAGTGCAGCGCCAAGAGTGCTACTGCTGCTAGCGCTACTGCTGGTCCTAGTGCTGCTGGTGCTGCTTCCTGTGGGTGCAGGCTCGTCGCTGGCGGGGGCGCCGGTTCTTGGAGCAGGCCCAGCAGCAGGAGCAGCTGCTGTTGGCGCGTCCCATAGCGAGAGCAGGCCGGCCGAAAGGGCGGCTAGAGCCTCACCGGCAGCGCCCGAGACCCCAGGGACTGGGTCGCTGCTGGAGGCTTGTGGTGAGGGGCCGGCAGCGAGGGTTTGCGGCGGGAGTGCCAGCGCGGCACGGAGTCCTGCCAGCCATGGCTCACTGTTGGCGGGCTGTAGCGGCGCGGCCGCAGCGCCACGCGGCGCGGCGCCTGCATGCAGCAAAATCAAAAGCTGCAGGATTTTGTGGGTTGCGAACATGTCCTCCAATATATTGCAGTCGGGTGCTGCGTGACGTGCGCAAGGGCCAAGGGGGCTCGGAGTGCGTGCATGGCGCGAGTCGCTCGCGATGTGGGGCGAAGCGCTCCCAAACCAAAGAAAGCACCTGTATTACATACTTTAACGCACTTGACTATTGTGCATCGCGCCTTACCTTGCTAACCCTCATTCGCTCACTCGTCAACTTGCTTTCCTGAGTGAATTGCAATTATGACGGGCACCGCCTTTGTGTATGGTACGTTGATGGCGGATGAGGTGCTTCGCCTGCTGATCAAGCGAGTGCCGCGGACGCGACCAGCGGTTTTGCCCGGCTACACACGCTACAAGGTTAAGGGCCAGGTATTCCCAGCGATTGTACCATCCACATCAGAGTGCAAAGTGGAGGGCAAGGTGAGGAACGCAAACGCGCCGTTAGCTGCGTTGCCACGTGCCATTGCGTAGATGGCCTCCGTGCATCGACTGCTGGTTGTTCACAACAACGACCATGAGTGCGCTTGCAGGTGCTGATGGACCTGTCGGATAAGGAGCTGGAGGTGCTGGACGGTGAGAGAGGCTGGGACTGACACGTTGCTTGCGGATGCGGGGGGATGAGCTCCGTGCCGTAACGGTCACGCCGATCCTGCCGAACCTGTCTTCCCCACCACCGTCCTGCATGCCACGAAGCCATGGCGCCAAAACGACGAAGTGACGGGGTCGCTCGCCGCCTGCCCCCGCCCACTCCGAGCCGCAGTGTACGAGAGTGAGGAGTACTACCGCGCCACTGTGTCCCCAGTGCTGGACGTGAGCGTGGGCTTTTGGAAGCGCCTGGGGGGCCCATTGGGGCACTGGGGCGAGAGAACAGGGCAGCCGCCCGCCGCGCCTGAGCACGAATTCTCTGGACGCCAGAATTCTCTAGATGCCAGGTTGCGGGGGCGTGTCCCAGACGAGTGGCAACATTTCTGTTGTCACTCGCTCACCTCGCTGCACAGGACGGGTCTACGATCAAGGCGGATGTGTACGTGTGGAAGGACCAGTACCGGTAGGTGGGGCGTGGTTCGTCCTGGCTTTTGGTACCGGTATTGTGATTTTTTGATGTCTGGGAGGCAGTACGTGAAGGCGGTGGGGCGTGGGGCAGCACTCAACAGCTTTGAGAGGGAGGCAGGGCCCATGAGCAGCACCCAACCACGGGCAGGCTGCATTTCAGAATGGACACACACACACGCACAAGCACGGATACAGTTTAGCCAGCAGCGTGATAGGACACAGTCCCGTCGTTGTGCGGCTAGGCCTCCGTGCGTGTGCTCACGCATGCGCTTTGTGCCCGGTGTTGCGTGTGTGCCCCGCCGTCCCCGCCCCTGCTGTGTTCCCGTGCGGGCAGCCACATGCTGCAGCTAGAGCCCTGGAGCTACGAGGATTGGTTCGTCAACCACCATGACGCCTGGGTCAGCAAACGTGAGTTCCTAGGATGGCATCTTCTTGCGGTAATCGTGTTCTTGTGCCCTCTGCTGTGTGCCTTTATTTTCCATGCCCGGCGCCCCTGCGCCGCGTGCTGCCGCCTGCCGCTGCCGCTGCTGCTCCTCGCTCGTGGCTGGGCTGCTGTCTGCGCCAGCCACCTGCTGCTGCCGGAGCCGTGGTGCTTTGGCGCCTTCATAGCCGACCACTCCGCCGCGTACTTTGACATGACACGCGACTTCGCGGAGCAGGAGCTGCCGCAGCTGCTGTCGGAGCTATGGCAGCAGCAACAAGAACAGCAACAGCAGCAGCAGCAACAGCAGCAGCAGCAACCGCAGCAGCAGTAGGCGCAATAGTAGCAGCAGCACCGCGAGGTGGAGCTGGAACACCGACAGGGGCGGTTGCCCGAATGCAGGCGCAGCGGGGCAGCGGCGGTGGTCACGGGTGCGGCTGTGCATAGAGCGGCGCTGGGGCCCACTCAGGGAGTGGCCGCTCCGCACAGGTCTGGGACAGGGCGCAAGTTTCACGCTGGAGATGTATGTGGTCCTTTGCTGCCCTTGCAGTGACCCCCAACGGCGCGCATCCGGAGGGCCACATGTGAGGAGTTATGGGGAGCGAGCGCTGGAGCTGTCAGCGAGCGGCGAGAGACGCAGATGGAGTGGAGGGGTGGTGGTCAGGGAGTGGAGTTCTCGGACGGCAGGCGATGTCTGCTGGAATGTATAGAAAGGTTTCGAGGGCAATGCGGATGGAATGTTCGTCTAGCTAACGATTATGGCGGGCAGATAAGCGCGCGTGGTCACAGGGGAGACCGAGGGCGAGGCGGAGTGTCTGAGTGTCTGTAAGATTGCATGGGGTCGCACGGCATGTGCGCTGACGGTCATTTCGGGCTGGTGGTGCCACCAGTACTATGACCGAGAATTATGTATTCTAGAAGAATTCTGGGCTGAGAGTATAAGCGGGCGCTGGTTGTTTCGACAATTTTGACTTCTTGGCCGTGCCGGCACTGGCTAAAAATTTGTCTTACATTTGAGCTCTAGATTATTAATAGACGAGAAAAAGGATGGCGGGCTGCGTGGACATTCCCGCCAGCCAGGTCGGTGGCGGCCGACTCCAGAACTTCTTGCAGGCTGGACAACCACCAGAATGCAGACTATTAACCATGCGTCTGCTCGCTGATGACTCTGTCGCGCCGCGTTTCGCCAGGCTGTGCTTGTGCCAACCGAGACCATCCCCGACACGGCGGTGGTTCGGGGCTATGATTTTAACAAAGGATGCGACATCAATGGCCTCATGGAGTCCATGTTGACGACAGGGTTCCAAGCCACTACCTTCGGGCAGGCGATAGCGGAGGTCAACCGGATGGTGAGAGGGGGACACGATCGTGTAGCCGCGACAGAGCAGCTGAGCGGCCGACTGGCCCCGGGGCAATCATTGTTGTTACGAAACTCCCACCCGCGTCCTTTATTTCCTGGCGGCCCCTGCCGTCTGGCTTGGCCCTTGGGTATGCTGGGACGCCAAACTAATCACAGCGAGCGGGCACCCGCCCTGGTCTGGCACTCCGCAGGGTACCCGTGCCTGCGGGGTGCCGCGGCAGCCCCTTGTTACATTGCAGCAATCCTCATCTCCCATCGGCCCAACTCAGTTTCTGGCCGCTAGCTCTCACTCCCAGCTGCGCTGCGCCGTGCGTCTAGCCTCAACCCTCATCGAACACCCGCTCACTGCATCCCACATTCCGCCCCTCCCCACTTCCTCCCCTCCTGCCCTCCCTCTCCGCCCCAAACCCTGCCTGACCCAGATCAACTGGCGGCTGAGTGACGAGCCGGTGGGTCCCGCCACCGACCCCGACCACGTGGACCCGGCCTTCCGCGCCAACACGCGCTGCATGATCTTCCTGGGCTTCACCTCCAACCTCACGTCAGCCGGCGTGCGCGAGCACATCAGGTGCGGCTGCTGTGTGTCATGCGATTGGGCTGCTGCATGTGTTGATCCACGGACGTGGGCGCCTCGCTCGCAAGGGACGGTGAGTGGTTGGCGGTTGGAGCCAGCGATGCTAACGTGCACAGGGGCGAAATTTGTCTGGGAGGCGAGGGGTTGTGCCAGGCCAATACGACAGGGCCTGCTGCCATGAGCATCTAATACCAGTTGAGGTTCCAAGATGCGATGGCACCTTGACTAGTCAACGATGCGACAGTACTGCAGGGGAGTGTAAACCGCCGTGGGCTCCTCCACCCGTGAGCCGGCGGTCCATCACCCCCTTGCAACATGCCTGAATTGCACAACTCATTACTATGCTCATCCAGCATCCGCGCTGACCACCTTTCTCCTTCATACCATCTCGCAACATTACCCCACCTCACCTGCACAATGCCACACGGTGCAGTTTCTCAACTGGCTCCTTGCGCAGTATCCTTTCCTCCCTGTTCCCCTCCCTCGCTCTCCCTCACACCGCCCCTCTCCATCGCTCTCCTCCCCTCTCCCCTCCTTTCCGCCTGCAGGTACCTGGTCCAGAACCGCATGGTAGACGTGCTGGTCACCACGGCGGGCGGCATCGAGGAGGACTTCATCAAGTGCATGGGGCACACCTATCTAGGAGACTTCCAACTCAAGGGTGAGCGCCACTGCACTTGGGGAAGGGAAACATACACCACGCCCTTGGGAGGAGGAAGGGGCAGAATGCGAAGCATCTGACTTGCCTTGGGGTTTACCTCTTGCTCTACTTTTCCCTCGGTTTTGTTGGGTGATTTGCCGTATACGACAACTTTCGCGTGTGGCCCCTGGCCCCACCGCCCTCAGGCTCGGAGCTGCGCATGAAGGGCCTGAACCGCATCGGCAACATGGTGGTGCCCAACTCCAACTACTGCAAGTTCGAGGACTGGATCATCCCCATCCTGGACGCCTGCCTTACGGAGCAGAACGAGCAGGGCGTCAACTGGACGCCCTCCAAGCTCATCGACCGGTGAGCCTGCCCTTTGCCGCTGTGTGTTGCCGCCGCAGCCACCACATTGACCCGCACCACACACGCTCGCCCCCGCCAGAACAAGCCAGCTGCCGTTCCTGGCACGTCTCCTTGTCCACCGTCCCTTCTTTCCCCACCTTTCTCCCGTCCCTGCCAGGCTGGGTAAGGAGATTGGTCACGAGGACTCGATCTACTACTGGGCGCACAAGAACAACATCCCCGTGTTCTGCCCCGCCATCACGGACGGCTCCATCGGCGACATGCTGTTCTTCCACTCGTACAAGAGCCCCGGGCTGCGGGTGGACGTGGTGGAGGACATCCGCCGCATCAACGACATCGCCATGCGCGCCACGCCGCGCAAGACCGGCATGATCATCCTGGGCGGAGGTGGGTGGCATGCTGGGGATTGGGGGTTGGAGGGTAGGGCGTGTTGATGGTTCAGGCGCGGCTGCAGGACGCTATGAAGCGTATGGGGATGGCAAGCGAGCCAGTGGCGGATGTCCCGCTGCTACCGGGTTCGTGGTAGTGACTCGACCTCAAGCCTCAAGCCCCGTATCCTTCCCGCCACCCAATACAAACCAACGAAACCCAACCTTCAACCCCATGCCCCCCCGTTCATGCCGCAGGCGTGCCCAAGCACCACATCTGCAACGCCAACCTGATGCGCAACGGCGCCGACTTTGCGGTGTACGTGAACACCGCGCAGGAGTTTGACGGCAGCGACAGCGGCGCGCGGCCCGACGAGGCCATCTCGTGGGGCAAGATCCGCATCGACGCAAAGCCGGTCAAGGTGTGCGGCGACGCCACCATCCTGTTCCCGCTGCTGGTGTCGCAGACGTTTGTGCGGCATTGGACGCCGGTGGAGCCGCTACCGGAGAAGAAGGCCGAGCAGGAGGCGGGCAAGGGCGTGACGGTGGAGACGAGCGGGGGCGTGACGGTGTTCAAGTCGAGTTTCGATTGAGGCGGGTGGGTTGCGGAGGTGAGGGAGAGTGTTTGAGTGTTGGGTTTTGTGGAGACTGGTGTTGACATGAGAGTGGTGTCAGTGTGCTGGATGTGCACGTGCGTGTACACTCGTGCTTTAACCGTGCAGGATGGCGCTCTGTGACTTTGGAGAGGTGTTGACCAACCGTTTGCTAATTGCTTGGACGCAGCCTGTTCCTGGGGTGCTATTGTGAGATAAATTCTTGACCATAACTGGAGCCATGCAGCAAGCACTGGATTAACAATTGACCTGTACCTGCCTGCACACACGATAGGACTGGAGGCAAACGCGAGGGTAGATCATGCAGTGACGGAGACGGTGGGCTACAGAGGATGCATGAGGATGGAGCAATGTGCATTCATCACGAGGATGAGAGGATAAGTGACGTCGGCCAGACTTCCAGTGCCAGATGATGTGCCGCGTTTGTTGTGCGCTGGCGCAAAATGGGCGCTGACGTGGTTGCAGGTTAGGTGAGGTACCCATATTTGGGAGGCAAGTATGGTAGATTGCATTGGTGACAAGAGGTATGGTAGAGGACGGACGAACAAACCGGATTACGCGACTGATACGCCGGCTGCGCGGGGCGGTGTAACACACCATGCAGTTGGCAAGTGGCAGCATGTCATCATTGTCATGTACATGAGGGAGACAGGCCCCAACCGTCCAACCCTAGCAACAGAATCACTTGCGTCGGCCGTGTTCTTTGTGAGGCCGAACCACTGCTGCTGGCCGGGCGCCAGGAGCGTGAGGCCAGGTCACCTGCAGCACCCACGGCAGGCTACAGCAAGTCAGCAACGCCAAGTCGCCGACGCAGGCGACGCTACAGGACAACCTACTGAAGATGTGCCGGAAACGAGCACCCCTGGTACCCTGTACCGGCCTTCTCGGCTTTGCCTTTGCTGCCACCCTGGCTGCGTACCTGCCGCTGCCACAGCTTTCCCGGCTGCCCTCTTGGCTGCCCTGCCCTGGGCTATCTGGTGGAGCAGAGGATACATGGCGAGCTCATTGGCTTGAAGGTCACGGGCTTGAGTTTGTACATTGGCATGTTCGAGGGATGTAGAGGACGGTCCGAGGCCCACTGGTTTTGAATCCATCAAATTTTATGTATATAGATTTAATAATTGATAAGATTGTCATCTGGTTCTGTAAGATCAGCGGTCGTGCCCGAGTGGTTAAGGGGTCTGACTCGAAATCAGATGGGATCTCCCGCATAGGTTCGAATCCTGTCGACCGCGACTTTTGCCCTAATACTGGAATACTGGAATGCTTGCCGACGCACGAACGCACGCACAGGGGTGTTCCTGGAAACGCTTGCGTCTTGCAAAATTTTGTGCGGCTGTACCACCCTGCTCACTGGCGTGTGCCGAGTATGACTCCTGTGCTACCGCATGGCCGAGCGACCTTGACAGGTGACAGCTGCAGGATGCGGGGATCGGATCCATCACCCGAGCCGATACTGCCATCACCTAAACCAACCGCCGAGCCTACATGCATGCCTGTGGCGATCTGCGGCGTGGCTGCCCTGCCAGCCTGCCCCACCCCGAGGTCCTGTCTCGCCTTGCCCGGCACCCGGAGGAACCCTCCTGCAGACCTGCACTAGGGGTATGTGCACCCAAGTCTACTGCCCTAAGGGACCTTACCAACCTGCCTTGCCACTGTCCCATCACACACCCAAGTCTACTGCCCACCTCCTGGCCGCACATCGCTGTCATCATCCTGCGCCGCGGCCCCCATCACCCTGGCGCCGCAATACAGTACCGTAATGCATACTTCGCTCCATATAATATCGTAATGCATACTCCATGCACAAGCATCGACACCCCCACATGCGCCTGAAGCTGACGCGCTTGCACCCTCCAACACACGCCCACCGATTCTGGGGCTCCCAGCCAGCCAGCCAGTCAGTCGTCGGTGTGCTGCTTGCAGCGGCCGGCGCCCGTGCCGAAGTGTGCGCCGGGCCGGTTGCGCAGCCACGTGCGGCACAGGTAGCAGAAGTGGCTGTTGCAGGACCAGCAGCGGATGTTGTTGTTGCGGCCCTCCTTAAGGTTCTGCAGGGGGCGGGGTGGCGGCAAGCAGCACAAAGAGTGCGGATGGTATGGTAACATGCTAGGTGCGCTCAACCCATACGCTAAGCCCTGGCGTTGGTGCCCCCTAAGCGGAATGGGTCAGCGATGGGGTACACATTTGCACTGCTAGTCCGAAGGAACGCCCACAACTGTCCACAACCCCACTGCCCGCGCTGCCGCCCCACCTGCTGTCCGCACACAACGCAGTGGCACCAGCGCCCCTGCGACGGATGCGTGACAGGATTGCAGACACAACAAATAAAGACGACATCAGGCGGGACAGGAGGTGACTAGGCATTGGGTTCGGTTTAGTTGGGCTGGTATCTACAATCCCCCCGACCGCACCTGGCCGACGCGCCGGGCAACCTGCAACGCCGCCAAGTTATCCTCCACCTCGTTTCGCCGGGGAGCTGCAGGAGCGGGGCGCACACGACCGCATAATTGCAGATACATAGGTCATTTGACCGCTCCAAAACAAACAACCCCCAAACCACGGCGGCACCAGGCCCTCAGGCCCGCAGCCCCTACCCCTGCTCACCCTCAAACAATCCGCCGTTCCAGCGCGCGTTCCAGCGGTCGATCTCCACCTGGTCAAACAGCTCGCAGCCGTCCTGTGGGAGGTGCGACATCCCGCAAGCCACTGAAATTGTGCATGCGCATCCAGATGTGCTGGGGCCTGGGGCCTGTGCATGGCTGACCTGCTCAATCACATGCACCTATGTCCGCCCCCCCGCCCGGCTCCTGCGCCTCTACACGCCACTCCCCTCCACACGGCCCGGCATCAGTAGGGCACACATGCCGCCACACCCACCTCCTTGAAGTGGTCATAGCCCTTGATCATCTGCGGCAGGCGCAGCGTAGCAGCAGCAAGGCGTTGGGAACGACAGCAGCAGGAGCGTTGGCAGCGGCAACAGCGCTACGTTGTCACCGGTACACGCACACGTAAACATACTCCAGTCGTAAGACATGTGGCAGCGGCCTACCGTGCAGCGTGCGCACCGTTGCGGCCCCGCTCCGGCCCACCTCCCGCCCACCTCCCCCGCACTCACCCTGCAGCACCTCCAGCACCAGTACACGCCGCAGTAGGCGCACGTCATCTTGTTGCAGCCCTCGGTCTTCTCCACAGCCATGGAGCAGCAGGGGCATTGCTTGGTGGAGCTCTGGGGGGGGGGGGCAGCGGCAGCAGCGGGAGGGGAGGAAACAGGAGGAGGGGGAGGAAGCAGAAGGAGAAGTTGGCGGTGAGGAGGCAGCTCAGCAAACGGCAGCGGTGAGGGGCATTGTACGGTAACTACAGCCAGCCACGCCCCCAAGCCGCGCGTCCAGCCTTCCCACAAGCGCGCACACGCACGTACACGCCCTTTGTCAGGTATGCAAGAACGCCCCAGGCGGTGCGTAACTACTGCTGACCCCCCAAAACAAACCGTTCATATGCATGGCTACGCCCCCCCCCGGCCTCGTCACCCCACCCACCTGCACCAGCGCCAGGCTCTTGAGCTCGTTCATCTTGTTCACCTCGCGCCGAGCCCGCTCCGTGGCGCTCTCACGCGCCGCCGCCTCGCCGCGGCCCGCCCGCCGCGCCTCCAGCAGCGCCAGCTTGGCATCCGCGTCCAGGCACCGGCTGTGTGTGGGGGGTGGGGGGTTACATTCATGACTATTTAAGAAGTGTGGGGCGGGGGAGGGGAGGGTTGTTACAGGCCCGAGCCCAACGATAAGGGGAAGATGTCAGCCCCTGTCAGGCCTGTCAACCCCTGCCAGCCCCTGTCAAGCCCGATCGACCCATAATGGCGTGCGCAAGGTGATACTGCTGCGTGGTGCGGCGTGGCGGTGCGGCCGCGTTGCG
The DNA here is from genome assembly GCF_000002595.2 of Chlamydomonas reinhardtii. NCBI lineage: Eukaryota > Viridiplantae > Chlorophyta > Chlorophyceae > Chlamydomonadales > Chlamydomonadaceae > Chlamydomonas > Chlamydomonas reinhardtii. Next base: position 3,062,509 of record NC_057004.1, on the reverse strand, counting down.
GCTTTAGCGTATGGCATGTGTACCCCGCATCACGCAATCACGCACGCGCCCTCCCACCGCCGCCCCCCCTCAAAGATTCTAAATTATACACTTGGCTCCCCGGCTAACCCCCTATGTGGATGCCGCATACCCCGTTGGCGCTCGCACCTGCCGGGGTGCCACGCCTCCTCACACAGGGAGCAGAAGGAGTAGAAGCAGGAGGGGCACAGCGTGCAGTGATCCCTGTCCTCAAGACACGGCTCCCTGGGGCGGGGCGGCGCGGTGGGGAGGCAGGGAGCGGCAGCGGCAGATGAGCGTGACAGGGGCAACAAACACACGCACACACACACACACACACACACACACACACACACACACATACATCTCCGTGGCACCCAGCGACCAGATCCTGCGGCACCCTGTGGCTCATCTCAAACATGCAGCGCAACTCATGTCCTACCAGCCACCCGCCCTCACACACGCCCTCACACACGCCTTCACACACGCCCATACACACGCCCTCACACACGCCCATACACACGCCCTCACACACGCCCTTACACACGACGCCCTCACACCTGCACCGCGGGCAGTACACCAGGTCCTCCATCTTGTCCAGGGTGCGCTGCAGCGTCAGCGCCTCCCACCGGTCGTACTCGGCGGCACTCAGCAGCTGCTGCAGCGCGCCGTGCGGCAGCTGGCGGCGGCAGGCGGGGTCGGGGCAGCGCATGTTGTCCACCGCGCCGGCGCCCAGCTGCGTGCGCAGGTGTGTGGCCACGCAGGCAACGCAGAAGGCGTGGCGGCACTCGGGCAGCCGCACGCAGCGGGAGCCCAGCTGCTGGTCCAGGCAGATGGGGCAGCTGCGAGGGGGGGCGAGGGGGGGGGGGAGGGGAGGGGAGGTCAGTGGAGGCGGGAGGCGAGGGAGGGGCGGGAGCGGAGAGGGCACCTGGTTGCGAGCTAGGGACGATGGGAGGGGCGAAGCAGCGAGGACCATGGCGTCCGCACTCACGCGCAGTAGCCCAGCACTGGTGGTGTTTGGTGCCATGACTTCCTTCAGCTCCTGCACCCACCTGACCAGTGACTCGTCGAACACGTGCTGCTCCCGCCGCGCTGAGTAGCGCACGAGCGCCATCGCCAGCGCCTCCAGGCTCTGACCACCACCGCCACCACCACCCTTGGCACCGCCTGCTGCTGCCCCCGCCGCCCCAGTCACCGCCGGCTGCTGCTGCTGCTGCTGCTGCTGCCCGCGCCTCAGCACCAGCTTCCCTCCACTGCCACCGCCACCGCCACCGCCACCGCTGCCGCCAGTGAGTCCCAGCTCCGCCAGCGCCTCGCCTCGCAGCCAGTCCACCAGAGTAAAGGAGATGGGCGTGCCGGGGCCCGCCGCCGCCCACTGCGCCCGCAGCGCCGCCCGCAGCTGCGCGGCCTGCGCCTCCGACAGCCAGAGCGCCTGCGGGCGGGCAGGTGCCGCATGGGGAAGCGCGTGTCAAGGCAATGCTGGACCACGCATCTTGCCGTCCGCCGCACGCTATGCTGCACACACGCACATACACACGGTCTTCTTTCCCTGTGATTGCTGACACGCACGCACGCGCACACACATACATGCAAGTGTTGACCGTTTCCCGCGTTCTGTTCGTACTTTAAACACACACACACACACACACACACACATACACACACGCAACACAAACACACAAACACACACACACACACACACACACACACACACACACACACACACACACACACCTGCACGTCCAGCTCGGGTGGGTGGACGGCGGGGTAGGTGGGCGGCAGCGTGAGCGTCAGGCGGATGGGGCTAAGGAAGTGCAGCGTGCCGCCGAACGGCATCAGCAGTGGCGCCTCATGCCGCTCCTGCCCCGCCGCCTGCTGCCCAGTCACGACCGCCTCAACTACGCCCTCGCCCTCCGCCTCAGCCGCCGGGTGTGCCGGCACAGCCGCTGGCACTGCCACTGCTGGGGCAGCTACTGGCGGGCTGCTCTCCGCCACCACCAGCACCGGCGCCGCGGCCTGCACGGCCGCCTTGACGCCGCTGACAGCTGCCGGCTGCTCCTCATAAGTCGCCGGCGCCGGCATGACCGCCGGCTGGTGCTTGGACGGCGGTGAAGGTGTCTGGGAGGAGGTGGCGTGCGCGTCACCGCTGCGCAAGCGCCCACTGCCGCGGCCGCTGCCCCGGCTGCTGCCCCTACCCTGTTGACCACGGCCCCCGCCCTTGTCGGGCGAGGTGCCGTTTGCGCTGGCGTCACCGCGGCCCCTGCCGCGACCGCCGCCGCCGCCGCCTGCTGCGCCATTGGCGCCCTTCCCAGCGCCAGACATGCCGCCGCCATTGGCTACTGCCGCCCCTGCGGCTGCCGCGATGACTGTAGCGCTAGAGCCTGCGTTGGCAGCGGTGCCCGTGGCTGTCACAGGCGCTGCTACAGGCGCCAACTGCTGCGGCGGCTGCGGCTGTAGCTGCTGCAGCCGCATGGGTGGCATCTCAATCAGCAACTGCAGCCCTCCCTCCGGCATGTCCACGTGCACCAGTGCCTCCACCACGAAGCACCCACAGCTGCTGCTACTGCCGCCGCCCTCAGAGTCAGCGCCCTCTGCCTCGTCCGGCGGCAGCAGCAGCTCGGGTGGCGGCCCCGCCGCAAGCAGCTCCTCGGCGCTCAGCGGGCCCGCCGGGGCACTGCTCGCGCCGCTGCCGTCGCTGCAGCTGGGGCCGTCGCCGGCCGCGCCAGCCCCCGGCGCCGCAAGAATGCTGCAGGGTGGAAGCCACCGGCGGTGGTGTGTGAGCAGGGCAGCGCTTGGCGGCCGCATGGCAAGGTACCAACCTAGTTGCATCCTTCCCCACCTCCCCCTACTTCCCCCACCTCCTCCCCATCCAGCCCACCATCCCACCTCCCAACCAACCCCACGCCCCCCCACCTGATGTCATCCTCGTACACCGATTGCAGCGCCAGCAGCTCCTCTAGCTGAACGGTCCACGTGTCAACATCCAGGCGCGGGCGGCGGCTGGTGGGGCCGGCGGCGCCGCCATCCGCCATGCAGGCGCCGAGAGACCTTCGCCCTAATCACCCTCCGAGCCCTGCCGCAGCAGCTGTGGCTGCTCCTGCTGCTGCACCCCGTGCAGCTGCAGCTGCGGCTGTAGATAACTTGCTAGCGAGCCGGCTCTCAGCTGTTTGGCTGTGGCGGCTGAGATGCCGCCGCGGCCAGAGCGGCCGCGTGTACGTAGAAACGGGGGCTCAGGAGTCGACGAGACAGAACCAACCCGCAACGCCCAGCGCCAGCGCTCCCACCGACACGCCCGCACCGCTCGCAAGCAGCAGCGCGACTTCCACTGGCGGAAAGAAGCGCAGGACTGGGTGTCCCTCCTCAACGAACGGCTGCGTGGGGAGTGTGCCAAAGGAGGGGCCAGTAAGTTTGGTGGTGAGGCCGTTGCGGCCCGTCGCGGGCACACGCAGGAAGCCGGTGAGGGTTTTGGCGCGACAGGCGTGGCCCTTGCGCCACGGCTAGTATTTCAAGCTCTATGCACTTACAAGGATGAGCAGCCACACGCTGATGTACGCAAACAGCAACGTTGCAGTTAAGACGATGACGCGCCCGCTGTCAGCAGTGCTTAGCATCGACGTTTGGATTGTAAGTTGTCTATTATACTTGTAAAAAGCAATGCGGTGCACTTGGATATAGGAACCAGGCGGGTCTTGGGCCCAAAACTGCATGCGCGCGATTAGGCCTGCCAGAAGTTGAAGGGCTGTCGAGCAGGACCCCTTAGTGTCTACTGTAGTAATTACATTCTTTTAAGATTTAGCGCACCGGTTTGGAGTAATGACACTCGTGCCTGGGCCCCTCACGCGGCAATTCGTCCGGCTGAAACAGTCGGCAACGAACGGCATGAAGGTCATCAGCTATAACATATTAGCTCCGAAGTATGCAGGGTAAGAGGAGGGGATGGCTCGTGCGCTGGCGGGGCGCAATACCCTTTGCAACACCCGTCATGACGAGGCAGGGGCACGGGCCGCGAAACCGGGGAGTAATGCAGCCGTCATCTGTTAGGGGGCCACGCGTGGGCAGCGAGCTCGCACGGGTGTGGAGCTGCTGCACCCAAACCGCAGCCCTTGCGCTTCTCCATCCCCCACCCTGCTCCCCCAGGTACAACAACTACTGCCCGCCGCAGCTGCTGGCGTGGGCATACCGGCGGGAGCTGGTGCTGCAGGAGCTGAGCCACTACGGGGCGGACTTGGTGGCGCTGCAGGTCAGAGCGCTTGTGTTGAGGGGCGGTGGCATGTTCTGCTGCTGTATGTGGGATGGGCAGCCTGTGTACGGCAGTACGGCGTGCAGCCCAGCATCATGCTGGCGGGGAAGCGCATTCCAATGCTGGCACCTGACACCAGACAGCGGGCTGAATGACACCAACCCGCCCCCTGGCGCCCCACCATGCCCCGCACCCCAGGAGTGTGACGAGGCCTTCTACGGCGCAGAGCTGGGCGGCTGGATGGCGGCGGCGGGCATGCAGGGCAGCTTCCTGCCGCGGCCGGTGCGGCGGAGGGCAGGAGGGGCGGCAGGACTGCAAGGAGGGGTGGTGCGGATGCAAAAGCATCAGGGAGAGGACAGCACAGCTGACGGTGTGTGACGTTTGTTACCGGCACCCCGGATAACTTGTGGGGCGCCCCTGCACCTACTAGTGCTGCATCCGCGGCCGGTGGCTGCAGGTGGGCCCGGTGCCGGGTCCCACGGAGGGCATTGCGGTGCTGTGGCGCTCCGCGGCGCTGGAGCTGGTGGCGCCGCCGCGCAGCCTGCTGTACTCGGAGCTGGGGCCGGAGGCGGCGGGGCTGCCGGCAGAGGTGGCAGGTGCGGGCGGCGGCAACAGCTGGGGCGCCGCGGTGGGGCGCGAGCGCATTTGTTGAGGGCAGTGCGCGTGTGTGCGCGAGCTGCGGGTGCCCCCGCTGTGGGGGCGCGGCGGCCGCCTGCCCGCCCGCGCGGTGCCGGCATGGCTCGACAGTGTGGACCACGGCAATACCGGGATCCAACGGCTGCAGGACACGCGGTGTGGTGTGGTGTTGCACGGCCGCAGGCACGCAGCCGTGGCTGAAGCTGCGGGAGCTGGGCGAGGGCGCGGTGATGGCGCTGCTGCGGCACCGGGGCTCGGGCCGCCTGCTGCTGTTCTGCTGCACACACCTGTTCTGGAACCCCGTGTTCCCAGATGTCAAGGCACTGCAGGTGCGGCTGCTGCTATGGCTGCTGCATGGCGTAGTGAATTGCAAGTAGAATGAGACTCAAAACTTGACAGGGGGTCCTGATGCCACCCGGTGCCGGTGTAGCGGGGCCTGTTGAGCACGCACTGCCGGTGCCGTGCATGCGGCGTCACGCGTCCGACATGAGTTGTTGATGTACCACATCGCTGCGCCCGCCGCCCCCAGGCCGCGTTGCTGTGTGCCGAGCTGGCCGCGTACAGCCGGCAGGCGGCGGCCCAGCAGCAGCAGGAGGAGGTGGGGCCGGTGCCGGTGGTGCTGTGCGGCGACTTCAACAGCCTGGCAGAGAAGCGGCTGCCGGACGGCTTCGACCCTCAGGTGCGCGGCGTCCACCGTGGATGTGCATGTGGTGAATGTGCGTGTGCCGGAGAGCACAAGGAAAGTACCATGCAGGACTGTGTATGCAATGCGATGCGACGCTTGCGGTATTACGGTATCTTCCATAGGATTCCCTGCACCGACCTGCCGAGTCGAGTTATCATACTAACCCTGATATCCTGTTACTCCAATCTACCCAACCTGAGGCGTGTGCTCATACGCGCGGGAGGACTTCTTGGACGTTGGCTGACTTGCTGAGTGCCCCCGCCCCTCCCGCACATGCACACGTACGCACACATGTACGCCTTTCGTTTCCCGTAAGGCACCACCGACACCAACAGCCCAACGCTTCTGGAACGGAAACGCGCGTGCCGTCACCACGCAGCATGCGCGCATCGCCCAGCGCCCCCCCACATGCATCCCGGTCCACTCCAGGCCACTTGCGTTCACCGCCATGAGCGTCCACCCAAGCCCCGCTGCCATCACCACATCCCCCGCGCACCCACATCATGGCCTTGTCCCGATGTCCCCGTGTCAGGTGCCGGAGGGCGGGCGGTTGGTCAGTGGCGTGTACGAACTCTTGTCGGGCGGCGCCCTGGCCCCCGAGCACCCCGACCACCCGCACAGCCGCGTGTGGCAGCCGGGGACGATGGCGCGCACCGTCACGCCCGCCGGCGGCGAGGGAGCGCCGCGCTTCCCGGCGCTGCCGCTCAGCTCGTCCGGGTTGCGGCTAGGCAGCCTGAACGCGCTGGCATTCGGGCGGTGAGCAGGCTGGTTGCGTGTGGGCACATGTTTGTGCCAAGCCGGACAGCTGCCAGACGGCTGCCAGACGGAATCAGCATGAAGTAGCACTGTTTGCGCCGCACGCCACTGTGATCAAGGCGATCGAGCAAACCGCGTCAGTTGGGACCCCCGCGCTGCATCCCCGCCCGAGATGCTCAACACCACAAGGCCTCAACGCCCCCGTGTGTGCCACTGCCCCAACTGCACCGCGCACCCAGGGAGCCGCCCGTGACCAACCGCACCGCCCACTTCGCGGGCTGTCTGGACTACGTGTGGCTCAGCCAGCCCCACCTGCAGGTGGCGGCGGCGCTGGCCCTGCCGTACGAGGACGGCGGCAGCCCGCCGCTCACGGGGCCCGCCGCCGCCGACGCACCTGCGGGCGCTGCTGGGGCGCAGGGGCCCGGGGAAAGGGGGGAAACTGGGGTTACGGGGCCAGGGGCGGGGGCGAGGGTGGGGGTGGGGGTGGGCGCTGCGCGGCCGGGCACGTGGCGGGACCCGCTGGCTGACGTGGCCATGGTGGCGGTGCCGGACCAGCAATACCCCAGCGACCACTTGGCGGTGGGCGGCGAGGTGGTGCTGGTGGTGTAGGGACGTGGGGCGGAGGAGGGCAGTGATAGGAGAGGTGCGGTGAGGCTCGAGAGTGCATCGGGGTAAGACAGCGTCGGCCGGGTGAACCTGGTGTGGACAGTGGATCTTAGGTAGCGGACGGCGGGTCGGCGACAGAGTCAAGGAGCGCAGCTTTGAGCGCTATTGACGCGCAGCGCAGGCATCCTGTGATCCTGCCATTTTTATGTGTGCAAGTGAGCATGCTGTGTATAGGGTGTGGACTGTGAATTGCGGGCGGTCCGGCGTGATAAGTAAAGGGCTGAGACAAGGAGCGCAGTGTCAGCGCTACCACCCAACACCGCAACACGTGAAACAGACATCCTGCATGTGTCTGCTTTCCACGCAAGCGGTTGCAACAGGGAAGGCTGACGTAGGCCGGAAGGGATAGATACCGGTAGATGCAAGGACATAGGCTGGCCAGTGTAAGGTGCGGCAGTCGTGTGTGAGACGAAGCTTACAGTCTCCTCGCCTCAGGCCATCACTGGGCCTCTCGGTGTCCAGCCTCTTCAGGCCTCCCCCACAAAACCCTCACGCAAAGCTATTGAAACCTACTTTCGGGCCACCCGTGTGCTCGATACTCCCGGGAGCACGCACACACAAACAACCCTTCCCGCACACACGAAAACCTACAGTTCCACTACTTTCATGTCACCTGCTGATGCTAGGTTGCCAAGCTACCAGGTATAAGCCTCCACCTCTTCCCCCCGCCTCCACAAGCCAGCATGGCAAGGGTGCACGCTGGCCGGGTGCGCGCCACAGGTAGCGATGCCCGCCCCCCGTGGTCGCCCCCAGCCTGCGCGCGTCGGCCGGTCTGCCACAGCACAACCCCCACAACTCCGGACCTCCCACCGCTAGGTTTTCGCTGCCGTTGCTGTTGCGCTGTCTACTTCTCGACGTGTGCCTCGGTCGGTACGCCGCAGTGTGTTTCACTGCCGCGCCGCTCCCTCCTCTCGGCCGCCCACACGGGCGGCGCACGCGCCACGCGCCACACGCTGGCGGCTGGGGACCCGGGAGCTGCCGGTCCCCTTGCCGCCGCGCCGGTACTCTGCGCGCCGCACGCCGCCGCCGCCCGCCGGGGCCCCATCACTTCGCTGCGCTCCCGCTGCACACCGCCTCTAGCAGTCGCGGCACTCCGCAGCCGGGCAGGGCGCCGGTCGCCACGTCCGCCCCTCCCCGGGAGTTGAAGCACCCGGGGATTACGCAGGCGGGCGACATGACGACGCCCTGCGCCGCTGGCAGCCGCTCTCCAACTCCACAGCTCCGCTCCTCTGCTACTGCTATCGACGTCGCCGCTGCCGCCGCGTACCTCTAATCCGCGCAGCTCCTCGACTGACGCCATCCCGCGCAGGCGCAGGCCCCGCCCCTCCACGCAACGGACGCCCCGACACGAGACACAGCAACATCTAAGCGACTCAGCCGACCGGCTGCCACCAGTGCCGCGGGAAACCCCACGGCCGGCGCAAGCCGCACCCCCATGCTTTTACTGGCTACACCAACCCGCACTTCTAGCCAGGCAGGCCCGGAAAGCACTGCGCCGGTTTATCTGCCGACCAGCACCGCCGGGCCGCGCCCTGTTCCCGCTGCTGCACGCTACCCCGCGCAACGCCGCCGCCACAGCTCCTCCTGCCGCAACTGCGCCCTCCGTGGGCCAGCCGCGGCCGCCATCAGCCGCTGCTCGCCGCCCGGCTGCGCCAGCTGCACAGGCTCCGCACGGCGTCACGCCGTCCCATTCCGAGGCTGCTTACAGCGCCTTCTTGACCACCTTAGCCAGCGGGCCCGCCAGCTTGACGCTGTTGAACTCGCCAACGTAGACGGTGGACAGGATGGAGAACACACCCGACTGCAGCACCGCCACCAGGTACTCCAGGCCCACCAGCGCCGACAGCAGGCAGGCGACGGCGAAGGTGGCGGGCACCATGGCGAAGAACGACAGCGAGAAGGGCAGCGCCAGCGCCATGCCTGCAAGGAAGAGTACCGGTTGAGAGAGACGGCGTGGGGAGGCGGGGTGGCAGCCAGGTGGGTTCTGGAAAGCAGGCGGTGTAGGTGTGGCGTCGCAGGGTCCCAGAGAGCGCACCTAATCTGTAGTTTACAGTGCAGCTGTGCGAACGGCAGCGACTCACCCGTCAGGATGTGCAGCAGCGTGTGTCCGGCAAGCATGTTGACCCACAGACGGACACCCAGGGAAACAGCACGGAAGGTGTACGAAATGGTCTCCAGGGGCACGAAGATGAAGGCCATGGGCCAGGGGGTGCCGCCTGCGGTCGGCAAGGACAACAACCAACTAGTCAGGCACAAGTTTTGCCATTCGGTGTTGGCGTGCACGCACCCAGCACATGCCGTGCATACCCGGCACACCCCGCACGCGGTGCTGACCTGTGCAAACACAAACCCGCTGCTCCACAACCTTCAATGCGTTGGCTCCCGCACCCGCCCGTTCCTACCAGGGATGAAGTGCCCGGGGAAGGAGAAGCCCAGCTTGTACAGACCCAGGGTGGTGGCGGTGGCCCACACGCTCACACCCAGGCCGGTGGCGAAGCCCAGGCCGGAGGTGGGCGCCTCGTTGGTGGGCACCAGACCCAGCAAGTTGGAGGCCAGGATGGTGCAGAACAGGGCGGTGGCCCAGCTGCGGGGCGGGAATAGGCGCAGGAGCAGGAGGTGAGACCGCGTCAAGGATCCCAGCATAGATTCTCGTCCCAATGCAACGCACCATCCTGCTTATTCCTCGCTCATGATTGTCAGCAGGTGAATGCCCCCGTAACCGCACAATTGCCTCAATCCGCACCCCTCTCCAGCAGCAGCCGTAGCCCCGGCATTAGGCTTGTCCGCAGCTCAGGACTTCCTCCCTGCTCGCCCCGACCATGCCTCAGGATTGCCTCAGCTGCTTACGTGCCGAGGGCCGCGCGGTTGTCGCTAGCATCCACAATGGCGGGGAGCATGCGGTCATCCACGGGCGCGTGCGGCTTATCCATGGGCGCCTGGCTGCGCCAGAAGCGGTAGATGCCGAGCAGCAGGGAGTTCACGGTGGCGCCCGACTGCACCTGGGCGGCTGCAGGTTCACAAGCAAGGAAGGGCGATGGTAGCATTATGGGCGCGTGGAGTGAGACCGCAAATCGCGTGCGCGCGAGGAGTGGGGGCAGCAGCTGAGTGAGGGCAGCAGCTTACACGCAAACCCACACCAGGTCGCCGACCCTCCAGAGTTTCCCCGCCCTCAGGACCACTCCCGAACCCAGAGCTCCCCACAATCCTTTCACGCTAAAGCCCGTAATGCAGCTCCGTAGCCTTTATGTTCTGCACCTCGGCGCTCACCCGTCGACATGTTCATCGCCTGCTGGGCAGCGAATGGCACCATCGAGCCGGTGCGCAGGCCGCTGCGCGACTTGCCCAGCAGCATGCTACCAGCCATACCAGGCAGCTTCATGCCCGAAGCACCCTGCGGCCAGGACACGCCCGGTCGAGCTCTACTCCGATACCGAAAAGACAAGTTTTGCGGCGGCCCTTCTGCGCTAGCACGGCTCCTACCTGGATGCTGGGAGCAGCCTGCTCCTCCTGAGAAGAGGTGCTGAAGGCCTGCGAGCAGGAGTCAGTCCCAACATCAGCGAGGAGCAATCTCGCGACACCGACCAGCATTCCGCAGCTCACCTGGGCATACACATGGTTCTCCACAGACTGCAGGGAGCCTGTGGGATTGAGATATCCGGGAGCCGAGCAAGTGAGGCAGGTCCGGAAGCACGCAGCTCGTGATGGTGCCGCGAAAGAGCTGTTCGCAGCACATAAATCGGCCAGCCGCCTCACCATTGAATCCCTGGTTCTTGAAGCCGCTGCTACCAGTCAGAATGCCGCTCTGGCCCAGAGCGACAGGGGCACGCCCCAAGAGGCCAAACACCCTCGGCGCAGCCTGCTGCAGCGCCATGGTTAATCCAATCTATATTCTTCGTCTAGAATGCTGGAGTAGTGAAGCGGGTGTGTCTGCCGGGCCCCCGATGCATGGGCGCTTTCGAGCTTTCGCCTTGTTCAGCGACACGAGCCCCGGTCTCGCAATGCACCTGTTACGAATGCGGGTTTCGTATTCCTCAAACTGGTTTTGAGGTGTAGATCGAGGGGTTCAGCGGCCCCTGAGCGTGCCGAGCTCGACCCGCCGCGGCTGGCACGCCACGGCCCGCAAGGTAGGAATGCCTGGGCGGCCATTTCCGAGTTGCCCCTTCAGTCATAGGTTACAACATCGACAAATAGTGGGAGGAGCTCCAACCTGATATCCTCGTGCTGGTCAGGGGATTTCCCGCGCATTCTTTCAGCGCAGCTCTTGATGCGCGGTGTCCATCCAGGACCGAGCGCAGCTCTTGATGCACGGTGTCCATCCAGGACCTGGTCCATCACTCGTCAGGCCGCACTCCACCTATCCAACGTTGATCTTACCAACGTGGCCTCGCCCGCTCTTCATTATCCTTGAAACCGCACGACAGTTACACTGAATCACCACCATCATCCTGTGCAGTTGCTGCGCCCAAGAGATACATCCTACCGCCTGCACACCAAATAGCGCGCGCTCAATTTCACAGTAACTTTGCATCAGGCGGTCACAGCCTGCACTGCCCTGTCACATGCCCATGCAGTACTTACAGCACCCGTCACCACCGCACCCAACAACCAAGGTACACTGCCACGACATCACAACGTCACACACCATTTCGCCCACGCCAACTCTGCGCCTAGCGCGCAATCACGCCCACCTCAGTACCGTGACACCACCATGCCCACCGGCCGCTGCTGCGCGGTGCCCTGCCTGCTGCCGTACGGCTGCATGGGGTAGGCCTCAGGCAGGTAGTCCTGCATGAGGCCGTCGGGGCCCTCCACCATGTGGTTGGGCGGCACGCCACGCCGCGAGTGGCCCACGCTGCCGCCACGTGACCCCGCGCCGCCGCTGCCGGAAGCTCCCGGGTACCCCGCCACGCCGCCGGCAGACCCCGGAAACTGCTCTGGGGTGACGTCGCCGCCCCAAGGGCCGGGCGGGGCGCCGGGGAACTCGAAGCCTGGCGTGCCGGACCGGTCCTCGCCGTCGCCCTCCTCCGCGGTGGGCGCGAGCCCTGCGCCCGCGGCGGCCCCGCCGGGCACGTAGCCCGCTGGCAGCGGCTCCGGCATCGCCAGCGGGCGGCGGGTGGGCGTCTGGCGGGACTGCAGCGCCGAGGCCGGCGCGCTGCTGGCCATGCTGCGCGTAGGGAGGCGGGGAAGGGGTGGACAGGGGGGACAGATGGCTGGGTGAGAAGGCAGGTGGACCAGAGATTGGCTTGTTGATATACTGGTTGCGTGAATGCCCAAAACGGAGCCGTGTTCTTAGTCGTAGGAAGCAACATACGTCACCGCATAGAGCCGCGCGCACCTGCCATGGTCGCCCTCGAAGGGCAGAGGCCACCCGCTGCCGAAGCTGCCGCGTGTGCTGCTAGGCAAGTAGGCGAACGGGCCCGCCTCCTCGCCGCCCGCGCTGCCACTGCGTGCGCCGACGCTGAGCGTGCGCCAGTTGCTGCCACCGACGGCGGCGCCCCCAGCCGCACCCGAGCCTCGGCTGGAGACGGCACTGGCGCTGTTGCTGCGCGCGGCCGCCGCGGCGGCCGCAGAGACGACGGAGGCGATGGGCAGCGGCGCGCGCAGCAGCTCGCGGGGCTTGCCGCCGCCCCACACGCCGCCGGCGGGGCCAACGCGGCGCATGCGGGCATAGTTCTCGTCGCGGCGCAGAGCCACCGTGTCCGCCTGTGAGAAGCAGAGTTGCACAACCACCGTAAGCAATGTGCACATACACACCATGCAACTCAGCTCCCGGGCGATTCGTGTTGTTTCTAACAGTCTTTACACCTACAGGAAGTCGCGCTGTTGATCTTTCCAGCCTCTGGGCGTGATTCACTCGAAGGCCCGAATTCCCAGCTGTCCCCCCACCTACCAGTCTCCCTGCAGCCCCGCATCCCTAACACACACAGCCCCCCCCTTGTGCTCTTTAACACAGCCCCCCCCCCCGCACCCACCCACCCACCCACCCACCTGGTACATGTCGATCATGTTGTAGTGCTCCGCCACGTCCGCCGTCCAGCCCTCCGACCGCACCGCCGTCGCCTTCCAGCGGTTCAGCTCCGCGATCTCCTCCGCGGCCAGCGTGATGTGCTCCTGCGCATCCGTGCAATGGAGGCCGTGGATACCGTTGGGATGGTTGAGGATGGGGGGGGGAAGCAGTGGGGGCAGTTGGGAAAAGGAGCCCGCATTCAGCGACGAAACGGCAGTGCTTGTGGGCAACCGGTGGCCGATTGAGCACGGTCCCGCTGCGGTAGTGCATGTATCTCCGCATCAGCAGCCGCGCACCTGCGTCTGCTGGTCCAGCGCCTTGCGCGTCGTGGCGTGCTGCGTGGCCTCGGCCGCCCACACGCTGTCGCGTGCCTTGATCTCGCTGCGCACGATCTGCTTGCCCAGGCTGGCCACCTGCAATCAAGTAAAGGGGCAGGTGGGTAAGCTTCTTGAGGCCTCTGCGAAAACTCCCAGGTTGCAGGACGCGCCTAGCAGCAGTCCCGCCTGCTGGCAGTGCATGTTGGCAAGGGAGCTGGCCTCGGTGACCCTCAAACATCATTCCTACCCACTGCCCGCAGGCCGCAAACTGGTGCCATACAATACACACACGTCACGTTGCATGTTATGCGCACCTGCCGGCCGAACGCCGCCGCGAAGGCACGGTCCTGCGTGGCACGCTCCCGCCGCAGGCTGCGCATGTGCGCCCGCGTCACTCGCGCCTTGGCCGCCCGGCCCCGCTCCTCCTCCAGTCGGCCCAGGTGGCTGTCCACCACCGCCGCCTGCATGCCCGACGTGGCGGCCACGTGCCGCACCGTGGCCGCCTTCTCCTGCGTCACCGCGTCCATGGCCTCCCTGCAGGCGGCAGCGGGGCAGAGAGGCGGTGGGGGGTACATTCATGATAAGTTAAGAAGTGAAGGCGTAGCCTGGTACAGTAGCATAGTGGGGGCACCACGCGGCAGGCGGAAAGGGCACCGGCAGTACTGGAATCAACGCAGGGCGGGCACACTGTGGCTGGACGCACCGTGCATCCTACTGCTCTTTACAATTGTAATCCTGCAGTCACCAGACACCGGCGGCACCCACGACATCGTCCTTCGCATGTCATTCCCTCATGCTCTGTAACCCCATGGAATCAGGACCCAGGAACAGCAGGATCCTCGCCCCCCCCCGCGTCCCGCACCTGTGCTGCTGCCGTATCGCCGCCACCAGCTCCGCCGCCTCGCCGCGGTACACCGCCGCCATCTCCGCCACGATCTCGCCCATGGCGGCGCTGCTGAGCGGGCTGTAGCCGGGCACGTGCAGGTGGTCCACCGCAGTCTGGCGCCCAATCACCTGGCGGGGCGCGGGGCGGAAATGGGGCAAAAGGGGGGGGGGGGGTTGTAGACACCAGCCCAAACTAAACCAAACCCAATGCAATAGAGCGAGGAGGAGAGCGGGGGGGAAGGGGACGTCAGGCGCTCGTTGTGACCGCAGGGGGGGAGGGGCCACCCGCCACAGCATCAATACACACTTCAGGGTTTTAGGTCACAGCATCACAGGCAGGGGTATACCGTATCGCAGGTCTCCGACTACTGTGCACAGGGCACGCAGTGCGTTGTCGAATGCAAAAATGGATTGCCAGCACCGGACAGCCACCCAACGCACGTTGGACACACACACACACACACACACACACACACACACACACACACACACACACACACACCACGCCTTCCCCCGCACCTGGGTCAGCATCAGCTTGCTCATCAGCTGCCGGTGCCGCGAGAAGCGCTCCTCAGCCACCACCAGCCGCCCTATGCGCGCCGTGTTGTCCGCCAGGAAGCGGTCGTCGCGCCCCTGGTTGCCGGCAGCGATGGTCAGCTCATCCACAAGCGTGGGGACGTGTATCTCCTCGATGCGCATGGGAGCGACGACCAGCTCTGGCGTGTCGTCGGTGGGCCCCGGCCGGATGACGGTTCGCGAGGGCAGGCTCAGCCCGGAGGCGTCCTGGGCGGGTGGTTGGGCGGGCGGGTGGGTTTGGTGGGTGGGTGGGAGAGGCGAGGTGCACGCGAAGGGGACATGGCGCGGGGGGCAAGGCAAGTCGAAATGGGAGGAGGGTTGAGCCGGTAGCGGCTGCGGCAGGGGCAGGTTTGGTGCAGCCAGCTGCCAGCAGCACGCGTTACGGTAATCGCAACCCATGGAGTAACCCAATGCGTAAGGTCCCACTCACCCTGCCGCCGTCAGCGCTGGCACGCCGGCTGCCCGGCGGGCTGGGGCTGCGGCTGCGCGCGGCGAAGGTGGCGGCGTTGACCGGCGGGCCACCCTCCGGCCGCAGGTTGGCGCCGGTGGCAATGGGTTCGGCCGGCACCGGCATCAGCACCATGTGGGAGTAGAGGCCCATAGCCTGCGGAGGAGGCGACACCGGCCGAGGGGGTTCCAGGAGGGGGGTTTTAGCCATTCATTCGGGGGCGGGGTTCCAGGCATGACTACTATGGAGATGGCGATGCTGAAGTGGGTGCTTAGGCGTGGTGCTTATGGTACCCAGAAAGACATACGAGACGGGGCGGTGTGTGTGTGTGTGTGTGTGTGTGTGTGTGTGTGTGTGTGTGTGCGGCGGGTTGGGAAGCTGGCCTTGCTGCAAGCAGATGCAGTGCAGCGCCTGGCAGGCAGTCGTGGTCATACGTGGTAGGCCACACACCTGGTGCCGCTGCAGCACTGTCATGTGGGCGTAGGGGTCCGTGTGCGCCGCCGGCACCTGCACCGACATCGGCTGCTGCTGCTGCTGGTGTTGCTGCTGGGCCGCCGCGTACTGCTCGTAGTCAGAGGGGCCGCCCGCCTATGCGTGCCATGCAAGCATAGAGCAGCAAGCGGCAGGGTTACAAGACCCGAAAGCAAGGGTGACTTCTAGCATCTTAGCACTAAAACGCCGGAGTTGTGACTCACCGATGGGTGCAGGTACACAACTGCCGGCGGCAGCTGCGGCGTCTGTGATGGCTGCACAATATAGGGGAAGGGGTACGAGTGCCTGTCGTCGGGCGCCGCCAGCGCCTGGCCTGCCTCCGAGGATCCCGCTGTCCCTGGAGTCCATTCGCCGCCCGCGCCGCCGCCAGGGCCGGGGCTGGGACTGCGGGCAGGGCTGCGCGGGGGGCTGCGGGCGGCGCCAGGAGGCAGGTCACCCAGGCCGCCCTGGCTGTCCTCCGCCCCCACGCCCACAGGCGACGCGAGCCGCTCAGGCAGCGGCTGTGCATGCGGGTGGTGAGGCGGCCAAGCTTTGGCGTCATGGGGCGGCGAGTAGAGGGTGTAGGGTGAGTAGGGCGCGACCGAGGACGCGGCGTCGTCGCCAATGGGTGCCGCGGCCAAGGCGGCGGAGCCGGCGGACTCCTCCGCTGCGACCGAGTCCGCGTGACTGGTGCCGCCGCCGGGTGGAGACCCCGGGTGACTGCCTGCCACTGCCGCAGCCGCGGATGCCGCTGACTGCCGGCTTCGCGGCGACAACATGTCGTAATTGAGGTAGGGAGAGCCGGGCGGCAGTGCCGGTTGCCCCGTGTGTGCAGTTGCTGCCCGTGCAGCGTCTGCCAAGTCCCCAGGTGCCACCGCGGCCGTCACTGACCCTGCTGAGCGCGCCACTGCCGCGGTCGGTGACCCTGCTGAGCGTGCCACCGCCGCATCCTCATCTTCATTGGCCAGGTCCTGCTGCTCGTGTTGCTGGTGCTGCGCGGCGCGGGCGTGTGCGATCGCGACAGGGCTCAGCGCGCGAGCCAGCGAGGACTGGGGCAGGTCGGTGTGCGGGCTGGGGACGAGGGTGAAGGCCGGCGCGGGACTGCGCTCGGGCGGCACAGCGCCGCCAAACTGTACACAAGTGGGGCGAGACGGGAAGGACCGGACAGTAACTCAGTGACCGTGGGCAAACCATCAGTGAGGCGTCCATCGTGAGGCCTACCCTGCAACATCTTCTAGCTCCAGACCGTGTGCGCTAAGTCAAGCATATCGCGTAAGCACCATCGCCTGCTGCCAGACGTATTAATGCGTATAGCGGTGACCCACCCCTGCAGCCAGGCTCGCGAGCGACACCTCTCCCATGAGGCCGCGCGCCGAGCCCAGGGGCGTGGTGCTCGGCCGCGGCAGCGCCTGCAGCGCTCCGAGGCCGGGCACGGGGCCGACAGAGCCGCCGGGGCTGCTCGTCCCCGGCGTCCCCGCCCCCATCATCATCATGTGCGGGTGCGGGTGCATGGCGTCAAGGTCTAAGAACTTGGAGGGCGGCGTGGGCACTGTGCCTGCAGGATGCAAAAGCGAGGACAGGACAGCAGAATGGAGGTCAGGGACGGCAGCAGCAGCGTCAACAGAGCCAAGGCCGCACAGTGGCACGCCGCCTGCTGAACCTGCTAGGCGCCCTACTGCATCATGTCCCCTGACAAGCCATGAGCCACGGCACCGGCCCCGCGGCGCTCCTCACCTGGCCGCATGGGCAGCGGCGGCGGCGACGGTGCCCGCGCGCCCAATGGAGCCATCCCTCGCCCCGCTGGAGAAGCCGCCTGCCGTGACCGCCGCGCGCCCGAAGGAGACGCCGCGGGGGAGCCGCCTAGGCCCCCAGCTGCCGCAGCCCCTCGACTGCTCGGAGTGCCAGGTGTCGGCGACGGCAGTTGCGACGGCACGCGCGACCGCGTCGGCGAGGCCGTGGGCGAGCCGAGGTGCAGGTGCGGGTGTACGCTGGTCATGGAGGCGCCGCGGCTGGCCCGCAACGGGCTGGCTGGCGTGCTGCCCCTAGCGGGGCTGCGTTGCCCGCCGTGCTGCGGCGTGCTGGAGCGCGAGGGCCGCTCCGCCGGCGTCATGTGCCGCCACGCAAGCGGGTTGTTGGCGGCCGCAGCGCCGCCGCCCGGCGTGCCGGGCTTGCTGCCGGCGGCCATGCCGGCGGCGGCGGCAGCCGCCGCCGCCACCGCCTCTCCGGTACCGGCGGCGCCGCCGGTCAGTGTGGCGATGGCACCGGCCATGGCGACCTGGGCGGCGGCGCCGCGCGCCGCCGCGGTCTGGTGCATGGGGATGAGCTGCACGCCGGCGCGGCGGCGCGGGTCCCAGGTGTAGGCGAGCAGCAGCGCGGCGCGCAGTGCGGCCTCGTGCACGGAGGGAAAGGACACCACAGTCAGCACCACGTCGTCAAAGGTGCCGCCGCCCGCCAGGGTGGCGGCGGTGGCGGCGGGGTCGGGCGGGTACACGTCGGGCAGCGAGGCGCGGGACATCTCGCGGCCGTGCGTGTCCTGTGCAGGTGCGGGGTGCGGGTGTCGCAAGCAGCAGCTTGAGGACGAATGCAGGCATGGCGTATGTAGCTAGTAGCCTCCATCCAGACTGTGGCCTGCGTCAGCCCTTGTCGAGCCCCACACTGCTCCGGCCCCAATCGTCACCACGCCTGCGGCCGCGCACCTTCCACATGGAGGCGTCTGTCAGCAGGGCTGTGACGTGCTGCAGCCCCATCACTTCGCGGCAGCCGTGCACGGACACAGCCGCGCGCTCGCCGCACAACGGCACGTGCAGCCCGCACCACAGCGGCAGCGAGCGCGGCACCGGCGGCGTCGGCAGCCCAGGCGCCCACGTGCCTGCCACGCCGAGACAGGACCAAGGAAACATGCATACCGTACGGTATATAGCACACGCGACATGAGAAGTGCAAGATTGTCTCGGACCATATGATACATACATGATATCCATCAGCCGTGGGCTGTAACAGGGCTTCTTCTTGTCCATCCCCAAGCCTATACACACACGCTGCCGACACTCGGCGCACTCACCCTCGCTCAGCGGCTTGGGCAGCTCCCTGGAAGGCTCCACCAGCACCAGCGCCCCAGCCCGGTCGAACCCGAACCGCAACCGCTGCTCCGGATACAGCGCCGCCGCCGAGGCCGACGTCGGCAGCGCCGTCGCCGCCACCGCCGCTACCGCGCCGCCGCGGCTGGCCACCGCCGCCGCGTGGCCCGCAGCCGCGGCACGCGCCACGCGGCCGGCCTGGTCCCGCAGCAGGGCGCAGTGGTAGGCTGTGAGCGCCAGGTTGGCTCCAAGCAGCAGGCCGCCCACGTTGGTGACCAGCCGCCGCACCGCCGCCAGCATAGCCAGACGGCTGCGGAGCATGACTGCGGGCCGCGGGGAGTTGGGGAGGAGAGGATGGGGGTTGATGAGGGGTTCCAGGCGTGCTTAATTAATAGATGGCGATTGTGAAACGGGTTGGTGTGGTGAGGGGAGGCATAGAAGCGGGCGGGAATGCCAGAAGAGCATGCAGACCCCAATGCCAGGAGGGAATGGCGACCTCTGCACCATGTCGGTTCAGCCCCGTGTGGCGCTGTGTTCGTGTGTGGTTGTGTGTTACTGCCCGCCGGGCTGCCTGTCTGACACCCACATGCTCGCCAGGCGCGCTGGATGCGCCGCGCCGCGCGGGCGAATTTGATCTGCTGCCCGAAGTTGCCGTGGAAGCGGACCTTGTGCGACCGCCACCAGCCCTACAGGAGCGGAAGCGAGGAGGAGCGGACTGGACGTGAAGAGGAGACACATGGAAGGATGGCGGAGGGTAACGGTTTGGCCGCAGCGTGTAAACAGGTCCACGCTCGCCCGCGTCCTCATCCGCCCGTGCTTGCCTGGATGGTGCACACCGCCGACGCGGCCACCACTGTGGCGTACAGGTAGGGCGTGACAATGAGGCCGGAGCGGTTGAACTGGCGGATGACGGCGGCGGCTGTGGCCATGTAGGCGGGCGCGGCAGGCAGCGCCACAGGCACCAGCTCCGCCGGACCGCGGTGGTGCCGCCGCGCGGACGGCCTGGGAGGGGAGCAACGGTTCGGAGGGGGGAGGGAGCGGGTCGGCGTGGTGGGAGGCGCGGCGGTGATATGCGGCGACCGGTGATGCCGCGCGCCGCCCATCCGTTCCTGCCTGCTCGCCGCACGCAACCCCGGCTACCAAGTTTGTGCGACGCGGCACGCAGGGCACAGCGCCCCATTCGCCCACCTGCGCTTGGGGTGCCGGTCACCGTCTGCCGCGGCCCCGCTGATGCTGGACTCTGCGCCTAACCGGCTGCCGAAGCCGCCCTTGCGGCTGCTGCCGGCGCCGGGTGTGAGCGGCCCCGGCGAGCCGGGCGGCTGCTGCGCGAAGCGGCCGGAGCGGTCGGATTCCCGCATGCGGTCGTTCAGCCTGGCCACAGGCATCCTGTTGAGCGGCGCGGTAAGACGTGAGCGAGGCACAGCTGTTAGGCTATGTTGCGTTACGCGCCGAGCAGCCCGCTGTCACCGTACCCCAACACGGCTGGTAACACTCCCAGCCTCCCCCCCCCCGCCCTGTGGAGCCCAGCGCAGCCAAGCCCAGCATAGCCCGCTAGCCCAGCTATGCCCAGCAGAGCCGCACAGATTCCCTACACCCTTCTCTCGCGCCTGGCCCCGCCCCCGGCCCCGCATCCGCACCCGGCCCTACCACGCCCCCGCCCCCGGCCCCGCCCCCGCCCCCTCACCTCCGGGCCACCACGGTGCTGTCCACGTGCCCCGCCAGCAGGGGGTCCCGCGCCAGCACCTTGACCCGCCGCACCACAAAGCCGCCCCCGGGCAGGTCCAGCAGCGTGCTGCGCTCAAAGTCCGTGGAGGCGTCGCCGTCCACAGGCGCGTCTGGGGGCGGCGGCGAGCGAGGCAAGGGAGAGGGAGGACGAGGCGGAGCAACAGGGGCTGAGTGCCGGCCACACACGGGTTGCTGCTGCTTTGGCTGCGCCGCCCTGTGGAGTGGACTCCTCCTATCCCCCATGTTTCTAGCACCGCCGCTCACCGGCCTTGCACCATCCCCATCCACCCAACACTTGCCCTATCGGCAACGTCTTAATCCCACATTCCCACCCATTCCTCTCCTCCCCGCCCCACCTTTGGGCGCCGCCATGACCAGGTAGTGGTAGGCCGCTATGTCGGGCGGCACGTCCGGAGGCAGGTCGTCCAGCCCGTACAGCCGGTTCACCTGGCCCGCGAGGTGAAAAAGGACAACAACATGAGTTGAGGAGGCCGGACAGAGGGGAGGAGTGCATGGCCTGTGCGTTGTGCCCCCGCGCCACGGTCCCTCCCAGTCCCGGTGCCGCGCCCCAGCCGCCCTTTACGCCACTGTAGGCGGCCAGGCATCGGCTGCCCCCTCCCGCCGGGCCCTGCCCCGCCAAGCCACCCTGTCAGCCACAGGACACACACGCCGACACACGCGCGAGCGCTCAATCTCACACCTTCTGCATGAGGTACAGCAGCGCGCGGTGCTCGCTGCCGGCCTTTACAAATATGACCGCGGTGGCGCCGTCGTGCACCAGCGGCTCGGAAGGCAGCGGAATGCCTTCCAAGCCAAGACCCGGCGGCGGCGCGTGCTTGGGCCGCTCGCTCTCGGGGCGCTTCCCGCCTGCGGGGTAACATCGTGGGTTTGCAAAGCTGGTTGAATAAGCGGTACAGGATGCACTTAAGACTGGGGTGTGGAGGGGTAGTGGGTGAATGCGTTAGGCCAGGATGCAGCCCATGGTGACTGGACTGCCGTGGTCGCCTCTCGTGCTGTGTGCTGTCGCCTCGCTCCCGGCTGTTCGCCCCTGGACCGTCCCTGTGCGTTTGCTCGCCTTGCATGCCCCAGCTGCATGGCCCGGTCAAGACATTAGGCGCCCAATGCGATCCATCCCAGCGTGCTGCCTGTGCGTTCGCTTGCCGTGCCCCTGGCCGCACGCGCTGCTGCTGGGGTCGTGTGTGGGTTCAACGCTTCAACCCCGGCAGCTCCTGCCAACGGTGTCCCACTGCCATGAGCCCCCCGCCCCGTTCTTGTGCCCAATCGCACCAGGGTATGGGTCCTTGAGCTTGATGGGCTTCGGCGGCTTTGGCATGCCCGGGTAGTTGAACGCCTCGGGGTCATCGTCCTCCGACTCCTCCGCCGGGGCGGGCGCCTGTGGCCCGCCCTCCTCCCGCTGCTTTGTGGACCTGGCAAATAGGCCCAGCATTATCACCAGGACACCAAATAGGTCCTCTGCAGCTCAATTCATATGTTTATAGGCCCCTAGGCTCACAGCGGGCCCAAACATTACTAGCTTAGTTCATTTCGTCAGTAGCTTTGCATCCTGAATATTGTTACAACAGTTATGATAGCAGCACTATATGACAGAAGGAGCTGGTGTCTTGCTCAAGGAAACTTTTGCTTCGAAAGGAGGAAGCTAGGCAAGTTTCGATACTACATCTGCATATCGTTATTGCATGCTTTGCATTGGAATGAAAGCTAGGTTGAATAGTGGAGGAATGGGTCAGGAATGGTGGTACACCCCATGAATGTGAACGCTTCGCTGGTCGCAGCGTAAGCGCGACAACTAGTAGTAAAAGCAAAAACGCGACACCGTAGCATAACTGTATCAAAGTACCAGGCCGAGGTCTTTCGCGAGTTGGCATGCGCGTCGACCCGACAACTAACTCTGCGGCTTCACTTGCGCTGTGCGAAGCGACCATGCCTCGGCAATCAAGCCAGCTTAGAGCGTCCTTCTAGGATGCCGTGAGCCAGGAGAGGCTGATCCCCGAGCTGCTGGTGCGGCGTTGCTGGGTGGGGGCACGCAATGCCTGGAGACCCAGAAACCCTGGCGCTGGTGTTCATGCGGGTAAGAGCAACAGCTGCGACTGGCCGTGTGCGGGATACTGCACGAAGGTGACTACATAGGTAATATCGCGCCTACGGAGTCTAGTTGCATGGCTGTGGCCGTGGCGTGTCTGGGCGTGCAGTTGCGTCCGAAAGGGTTTATGAAGGTTTGCTTACCGTTCGCTCGATGTCAGGTTACCCGGCACCGCCGCCGCCACCACCGCGCCCGCCCCGCAGTATGCCAGCCGACAAGATGGAAACAACTGGGTGGTGCGGCCTCAGGGGCTGCGGCGCATGCTGAGAGACATGAGGATGCTGGTGGGTGCGGAGGCTCACAGGTGTCGGTCAGCCTAAAACGTCCCGCTTCCTCGGCCGCTGGGACACGCCGCAGCCCCCTACTTTTTCGTTGGCACATCCGCGTCGCCACGGTGCCAGGTTTGCTGACAAGCCACAAGCCCTCCGCACCCCTGCCCGCCACCTCTGCAGGACGGTGTGGCGCCCGAGTTTGTGGACGCCTACATACGACAGCTGTACCTGCGGGCGGACATGGACAGGGACGGCGCGCTGTCGTTTGACGTGAGAGCGGGCGGCGGGCAGCTGCCGGGCGGCAGTTAGCCATGGATTGCAGGCGGCAGGCAGCAGTATGGCGGTCTGGGCGAGGGATGTCTGGCCGGAAAGCGTTGGAGCTGCAAGCGGCGTGGTATGCTCCGAGTGTAAGCACGTGCTGGATATTGCGGCATTCTGACCGCAGGAGTTTGTGTTGTGGTACGTGTCCGAGGCGGCCGCGCTACTGCCGTTCGGCAAATGGAGCTGCCTGTACCGAGGTGTGCCCTTGAATTGCGAATGCTTCTGGTAGCTGCTACCAAGCGAGCAGCCGGCTATTCCTTACATGCTTTGTCGCACGCCACCTCGTCAGCTCTTGCTTGCCCTGTAGCCCTGCATCGGGCCGCTGAACTGCTGCCTGCTGTTTCGCTCGCAGGCAACCACGGACTGACGCCGCTGTACAACCGCTACGTACGAATATGCACCTGTCTGGAGCTGGCACGGGCTGGAGGGGGCTGCGGCGCGGGCAGTGGCGGCGGGGCAGCCGGGAGCCCGGAGCGCTGGCGGCCCAAGTGGCTGGCGCTGGGAGGCGGGGCCGGGGACGGCGGGAGCGGGGGCGGGGGCCGGAGCTGGGAGGCGGACAGCGTGCGGCGGCAGGCGCCTGGTCTGACGGTGATGCAGCTGGTTGACATGATGGCGGCGGCCCGGGTGCGTGCGGCGCGGCCGGTGGCGGCGTGTGTGGTGCAGCATGGGCGTCCTGTGCTTGACAGGTTGGGTGCTCATGGTGTGGAGTGCGGGGGTTGCCGAAAGATGCGAGCGTGTATGTGTGGGAAAGACAAGTAGGTGTGGTAGTGCTGAAAAACCAGGGGCTTGAGAGGGCGCGCGCCGCACCCTGCTGGTGTTCCCCGCAGGTGACTAGCGGCAGCCGCCGGGAGGAGGGCGAGGTGGCGGGAGCGGCCAAGGTGGCGCTGCAGGGCTGCCGGGCGGAGCGTGTGCGGGCGGAGCGCGTACACGGCCAGGTGCGTGTGTCAATGTGTGGTGCTGTGCTGCCGTGTTGTGCAAGTTTGGAGCTGCGGCGTGGCTTGGCCATTGTCGTCCTACGTGCCTCTGGAAGGCTCTTTGCCTGCATGCCACCTGGTTCACCCCGCTGCCCCTCTTAACATCGACACGTTTGGGATTTTGGGTAGCTTAAACTCGGCGCTGACTTCCTTGCTGTCCGCCGCCTGCAGCTGGAGGGCGCCAACCATCTCAACTGGCTCAACTTCATGCGGGCACTGGTGCTCAGTGCGTCTAAGGTGCGGGGGCCTTTGTATGGGTTAGGGGGGGGGCTTGTCCAAAGGCACGGGCGCAACCACAGCCGACAAGAAGGTGGCGCTCCCTCTCGTGCCTTCGTGCCAGCTGCCGCCACACTCGCGATGCATGATCCACAGGGCGCCGGGCTGGCGTCAGTCATCCTGCGGGTGATGGCGGAGGGCAGCCCGCCGCCCGCCCGCCTGCCGCCGCCGCCGCCACCCGGCGAGGACAACGAGCTCCTGGACAGCCTGTTCATGGTGGGTGTGGGTGGGTGGGTGGGTGGGTGGGTGGGTGGGTGGGTGGGTGGGTGGAGCCCATAGGTAGCGTGCGCTTGAGGCTGACGACGAGGGGGGGCCGTCAGCATGCAGATCACGCATCAGTTGAGTAGGTGCCGCTCACCCCCATCCCTGAACCACCTGGCCTTGAACCACCTGGCCCTGAAACACCTGCCCCTAAACCCGCAACCGCAGTCCAGCGACGTGGAGGGGGGCGCGTTCGACATGCGCCAGGAGTGGCCGCCGGGCAGCGGCACCAGCCACCCGCTGTGGATCCTGGACAGCCCCGCCCGACTGAGGGACCAGGCGGAGGCGGCGCGCGCCATTTTGCGCGGACCGCTGCGGCAGCTGACGGCGGGCAGCAGCGGCGCCGCCAGCTCCCCCTCCTACACGCCAGTGCCGCAGCTGTCACGGCTGTGCGGGCGCAACCTGCGCGCCGCATTCCAGCGCTACTGCGCCAAGTGGAACAAGGCGAGTGTGCTGTGGCGACGACTGCGTGTGGCGGTGTGGGTGCTTGGACGGGCGACGGCGTGGGCGGGCGGGGCCCCTGCGCGCTGTGTTTTCCGGAAGGAAGGATGGGGGGCCGGGCAAGACGGGCGCTTTGGCAGCGTGTAGCCGTTCTGCATGTGCGCCCGTAGGTAACGGCATAGCTGCGCCGTCCCGCCTGCAGGGTCCACTGCCACCACACAACCCGACGCCAGCGCCCAAGGCTCAGGACGGCGGCGACAGTGCCAGCAAGGCACCAGGCGCAGGCACTGGTGCCGGCAAACCGGCCGCGGCTGCACCGTCGCCTGAGCCGCTGGAGGACCCGTGGGCTTGGTACTGGGGCGCCTGCTGCTGCTGCTTCCGCTCCCTAACACTCATGGAAATGTGGGTCCCAAAGATGTCTGGGTTTGACGCTGCTGCGAGCACATTGCGCTGTGGGCCGGTGTTGGTGCATACCGCGCACCCGTCCTCCATTCTGGGCGTCACACCGTCACACCGTCACACTGGGTCGCCACAAGCAAGCTTCGTCCACCTGAGTGGGGTGCATGGAGCAGGCGTGCAAAAGCCTTAGCGCCTAGTTACCAGGCCCCGCCCCGCCGTGCAGGTCGGCGTGGCTGCGTGTGGTGGGTGACTGCGCCACGGTGCGTGCCGCCCTGATGGCGCCCGGCTCCGGCCTGACGCCGCGGCGGCTGGAGCACGTGTTCACGTTGTCGGCCAGTGTGGCAGGTGGGGGCCTGCAGGCTTGACGCGGTGGGCCAGGGGGCTGCGGAGGCTGAGGCTGGGGCTGGGGCTGGTCGTTGCAGTCATAAGGTGGCCGAGACCCAGAAATTGACATCAGCCAGGGGGCGGGTAGATGGGTTAGGCTGGCTTGAAATGGAGCTGCGCCGGGCATGGACTGCAGTTGGTCTGGGCCAGCAATGGCCAGAGGGCAGCGAATTTTGAGTGCTTGCACTCGTTCGCCGCCTCACCCTCACAGGCGTGTACCTGGGAGACGACACCAGCGGTGTGCACGACCTCACAGTCACCTCCGGGCCCAGCTCGCCACTGCAGCAGCTGCCGCGTGGCCGGGCCACCCCGGGGCTGGGGCCGGGCAGCAGGTGAGGCTCGAGGATTGACCGAGTGAGGAGTGGGGACACGGCCGGCCTCCCAAATTCTGGGTCTCGCTGCATCGGGGGTTTGCTGTGCATGCCCCGGAAAACACATGCAAACACGCCCCTGCGGAGGTCTCCGTGTTGCTGCACAGGGAACGTTGCAGATGCTGCAGTTCTCGGCTTGCCGTGCTCCTTGCCATCCCGAGCACCGTCAGCTCCGCCGCCTGTACGGACCTGGTGCAGGTACGGCCACGTGACCAAGAGCATGGAGGGCCTCCGCCACAGCCTGCGCGGCAGCCTGCGGGGGTCGCTGCAGCAGCAGGCCGCATGGACGCCGCTGCGGGACCGCGAGACCGATGCGGGCGGAGGCCCCGCCACATCGTCGCCGCCCGCGTCACCTTCTGGGAGGACCGGAGGTGCGTTGCAGACTTGAGGTCGCTGTTGCCACTCGGGTGGTTGTGACGATGAACAAGACCAGTCATGACGGTTTGCTGTTTGCAAGCGTGACAGGTGGCTTCTTGTCGCGCTCGACTCCCTGCTCGCAAGCACACAGTACATCGTTCTGTCCCCGCACCTTCTTTCCTCTTTTCCCTGTTCCATTTCGAGTGACTATGCGTGTATGCACTCACGCGCCCTCACAGGCCACCGCGCCCCTGTCCTGGCGCTGAGCTATGTGCAGTTCCTGGAGGCGCTGCGGCTACTGGCTGAGGAGATGGTGGGGCACCCCGTCACCAACGCAAAGGCAAGTGCCGCTACTGGTAGGGCTTTCGACACGCGGCTGCACCCACATGCCACTCCGTATGTGGCTCTGTGCACTATTTGGTAAAGCCTCCGAATGCCTCAATTCGCCCGTCACATGTAAGCCGACCCGAATTGGGGAAACCACGAAACCAAGCCCGTGTATGTGAAAAGTGTGACGTTACCATGCACCCACGCGCCGCTGCATCGAGCCAACGGTGCCTCTGTGTGTGTCGTTGTGCCCTGCAGGTGGACGCGGTGCTGCTGGCCATGCTGAGCGACATCACCGCCGAGCCCTTCCCGCGCCAGGACGCCACCAGCTGTGTGGGGCTGGGGCCGGGGCCGCCCAGCAGGACGTCAAGGCCGCCCTCGGCACCGCCGTGGTAGCTGCGTGCGATAGTCGCGGTGATGCGTAACCTGTGTGTGCGCTGATGGAGACCAGGACGCCAGGCGGAGGTATAATGACACCGTATGCTGTCGGGCTGTCCAGCGGTGTTGATAGGACTATGCCAGTCCAGCCGTGACGGCGTGTCCCGGAGGCACAGCCGAGCGTAGATGGCTGGCAGGTGTGGCATAGGTGCGAGTGTGCGATGCGGGGAGCATTCAGCTATGTCTCTGCACCATACCGTATGACAGCCACTGATGCCTTGTGAGGTTTCACATGTGCTGCTGGCCAATCCGCGCAAATCACAATTAACAATTAGAGCACCCGATTATGGATGCGGATGTTACAGAGGGGACAGTCCCAGCTCCCGAAGACGCCGAGCCATCACATGCTATCAGGGCCCAACCCCGACTTTGCTGCAAACCCTCCCGCGGGCAAAGTCCGTGTGACTCCGCGCACAGTGAGTCCTAGCCAAGCCTCAACCCGCCAGAGCCCCACCGCTGTGCCTCAACGCCACAAGCCTAGGCACAGGAGTGCCGGGAAACGTCTAGGCCGCAGGACACACGCACAGCGCACGCACTAACCAGGGCGCAAGCGTCCAGGTACTAGAACGGTCGCCCACACGTGCATCCTGCCCACACACAGAGCCACCAACCACGCACAACCTCTCACGGCGAGGGGGGCGGGGAATCAGCGTCATACGGCAAGCGCAAAACCATGCCGTCACCAACAGCCCGAGATATGAAGGGATGCGCAAACGGCACAGCGTCCCAACCCTTTGGCCTGATACCCAAAGTCACAAACGTCTGGAGACGACCCCAGAAGTCAGCCACGACGGCAAGTCCAATGCTCAGCACCCGGGCCGACGGCAGCTTCGCTCGCGCCGCCAACCCGGCCATAACCACACGCTGCCGACCAAAGTCCAGGGCAGACATAGCAGCGAGACACACCACATCCCACACAGGTGGCGCAAGCCCCGCAGGCGGGCGCACTAACCACAACTCCTCACGAGAGAAGGCACTTAGAGCCTCCTCCGGCAGGAAACCCATAGCCATCCCCATACTTTCCCGCAGTGACAGCGCAACAGTGCAGTCCCAAAACCAGTGACGCCGGTCCCCATCCTGCATGTCAACCCCACACGCCCAACACGGGTCAACAGCAACGCCTCGCGCCCGCTCGCTAGCATGTCGTGGAAACGCCCAGCAAGCGTTGGCGGCCACACGCCACAGTGCTTCCTTATGATGATTCTCCCATTTCAGCGACCACAAGCGGGCCAAGGTGCACACGAAGGCCCCCGCCGCCAGGGCAGCCCCCACCCCCGACACACCCGATTATGCCCGCGCTGCGAAAGGGGGCTCGGGGGGCTCAGCCCAGAAACGGGCACTAAAGTGCACCGCCCGAGCCCATGAGGCCAAAGCCCGAAAGCCGACACAAGCAAAGCCGGGGTTCAATGTCAATGGACAAGATTGCAATTGGTTACGCCAGTGACGTGGAAAACGATCACCCTGCACTGGACCCCAGGGGCGTGCCGCATGCAACGCCGTCGGCCTGTCGCTACTCTACGCGGGCCGGCCACGTCCTGCTGCGCGGACACCTTTTGCAGCGCGATGAGTGTGGGGTCCGACTACACCGGAGCTTCTCTCAGCGCCAGTCGTATGACGACGCCTGTGGATCCCCGCGCAATCGACAAGTGTTCCCCGGTCACGGGAAAAGGGGCTGAGCCCCTCCACAGTCTGAGGCCGACCAACCTCATCGCCCGGACATAGCCGGGGTCGGTTTCCACAGGCACATAGCCAAACCAGGTGCCTAGCAATTGCGATGCCACAGCAGAGCCAACCGCAGCCAGACGCAGCACACTTGTCAACAGCCGCACTACTTGTCATGCCGCTACGCATGCCCTGCCGGCCCCACCGCGGACCACTACCTAGACACCAGCCGGCTCATCCTCAGCCTGCGCGCCTGCGCCGCTTCTCGGGCGGCGCTGCACTCTCATACTCCACGTGGCCTTGCCTGCCCCCTCTGCCACGCACATGCACGCCGCCACTGCTCGGTCCAGGCCCTGCGCAGCCGGCGCCATCAGCTTACGGTAACGGAACGCTTCAAATCCTGTAACACATCCGTAATCACCCTTCGGCTAGGGAGTTGACCAGAAGAGCTGCTGGAAAGTATTGGGACTGCGACCAGTGAGACCCGGGCTGGTACTGTAAGCGAAGTTTGATGGACCAGGCAGGAGGGCGGCAAGCAGAGGCAGTGTGGGCATGGTGAGTTGCTGCATGCTGGTCTCTGCTGCATTGCCCCAGTCTCCTGCGAACCATGACAAGAAACCCACCCGTCCCATACCGTGTCCCTTGAACGCGGCTGCGAGTTGCAACCATGACAGCGCAACATCCTTTCTCCTTACACTGTAATTAAATAGATACCATCTCTTCTCCGTCCACATGCGACCCTTGGCGGGCTTCAAATGGCAGTGCGTCCCGAACCTCCTCAGGACCCTACCCACAACTGGCGCACGGTGTCCAGATGAAATAAAAGATCAAATCAGCCGCCCGCCACCACGACATGGGCGCTTACGATTTTGGTGCCTCTTCCAAAATGAATGGTCTTAAGGGGTCTCCGGGCGAGCAACAGTTTACGGAGCTACTTGACCTCGTTCAACGTTGAACATCCCCCTTGGGGCACACACCGCAGTCCGCACGCGTTCTCTCAGTTCGGCGTGAACGGATTGCCTGATCGCACTCTTAACCTTCATAGGCATACAGACGACCCCAGTAGAGCAACTGCCCGAGCCACTGCATTGCGCCGCAAGCGCCGTCACCTCACACACCGCGCCCGCACTGTCACCGGGAGCCAGCAATACCTCAAACACGCAACCTCCAGTTGTTGCCTTGGCACGGCAGCAAGCTCCCAGCCCGACACCTTCCGCAGTCCCGCGCCCTCTGTTGCAGTCCCTTGTGCAGCCACGAATGCCGTGGGCAGGTGCGCGCAACAGTCCACGCCCCTTGGCGGAATAACCGGTACATACTAAAACAACACGGTTCTAAACACCGATCCTCTGCATCGAGGCACCGGCACACACACCCATTCATGGCCGTAAACAGACATAAAATCCACGCGTCACAAGCACGGGCCAGCGTAGGAGCCGTACAGAGCATACACCGTTTGCAGCGGAATACACACATTAAATTGGCACATGGACACACACACACACAAACGTGAAACTGCATGCATGACATGCGGCACCCTTTCCTGGCCTTCGCAGCCCGCAAGCAACGGGAGAAAGGACCTCGGCTTCAATCTCTGCCGCATCTGACTCGCCATGCCCGGGCTTGGCCCTGTTCCGCTCCAGCGCTCACCATACCCGTAACTCCGCACCGGAGTATCATGCATGCATTCCAAACCGCCGACACACTGAAAGGGGCCAGGGACAAAGCTAAGCGCCACGCGCCCGCCACTGCCCGGCTTGACGCACCCCGCTCCCGCAAAGTCTAAACAAACTCTCTCTCTTCTCTGCAATCTCTTTTTGTCCTTGCCGAGGCGATACCCCGCCTGGCTTGATATCAGCGTGCTATGCCACCTCTATATGCAAGCGGTGTTGCCATTGCCAGCGCCCGCCCCCCTCCGCTTCCGCGTCCTTTCATTATGTGAACCACAAGCTCCTGCCTTCTGCCTTGCGGCGCCAGCGCCTTGCAGTTCCACATCACAAACTTATTCTTATAGCAACAGAAAGACGACTGTAAACTACTCGGAGCCGTCGCCCCGGGGGCAAGTCGGCATCCCGAGAGCCAAAACAAAAGCAACATGCATGTCGCAGGACCGAAATGGGCGGGTGTCAGGGCCAATGAGCAGCCCAATGAACACGCCGCACCATCCACGGTGGACGCGCTAAGCAAATTACGCATCCAACAAACTGGGCCAGATTCTGGCCACGGGCGAAACGTGATGTCAGTTCTTAAAAGAGGGAAATCCACAGACCCTTGCAGGGAAAATCCAAACTCTACACTCCCATCTCCATCGTGGGCACTTCGTTGTGCCTCATAAACTGTATCCCGAATGACATATCCCGATTGATACTTCCAACGAACAGCCTCACCACGGCCTCTTGCAACACCAGCCGTGCTACCATCCACCGGCGGCTGCATACCTTCCACCACACTATTGCCGTAGGGCGTTGTTGCAGAAAAACAAAAACAGCGAAACATTCCTATTGCAGTACTATCATAGTGTAGTGACCGCTGTATAGAGGCACTTGAACGCCTGACGTAGCCGGCACATCGTCCGGACGCGCATGCAACCACAAAAACACACCAGACGTGCAGCTTTGCGGGATCCATATGCATGAGCGCAGCTGTGCAGTAGATTGCCTACATAGGTTTTGAGGGTGGAGTCGCAGACAAGCGCACGTAAACTCGTGTGCATTCCTCAAACACAACGGGATGCCCACATGACCAGCCATTTCACACCACAGACCATCCGTTGGGGCCACACCAGGGACTGAGTCTTTCTGTGCAGCAGAGCCCCATCGCAGCATAGCATAGCAAACTCAGGAAGCGCCCCGAACCACGGCGCCTCCCAACCATCTATCCGCAGCGGGCGCGCACATCCCGACGAGCTGACAATTTCCACATCCAAACAAATCCAAAGTACGCCGACATACACCTCTAAACAGCGGCCACAGCCCGGCCAACAGAGGCGTGCAATTCCTTAATCCTTTGGTAGCGGATACGAAGTCCATTTGGAGCCCGCCAAGATCCCGCGTCACGCAATGCCAAAAAACAGGATACGGACCAACAAACAGCCCTACCGGTTGCCACATACCGCGGCCCGGTGGCACAACCAAATTGGCAAACGCCAAACAGCTTTCCTCGTGAGCAGATATGGGACTCCAGGCCCCGGGGTGCTCAAATTTACGCCCCAGCAAAGGAAGTGACCCGAGATCCCAGTTTGGGTTTGCGCGCACTAGCACTCTAGTCATCAGCCGCCGGCGCATGGGCCCCAGAAAACTTTATGACATGCGCCGGCAAGCCGCTTCTTGGGCGTTGAGGGATTTTTTTGTGCGCTCTCTTGTTTTGCTCCCCGAAAGGACGGTTCCCAATCGCCACATGACAGAGGCATGCAGCTCGCTTTACATCCACACCCACCCATCGCGGTCGCGACAACAGCGTCCCGGCCGCGGCGAACGACAGCAACGTCCTTACATGCCGGCGTACGGCTGCGGCGGGCGCTTGCCCGTGGCGCCGCTGCCCTGGCCGAGCGGCAGGGACCAGGTCTCGCGGCGGGCGCGCTCCCGTGCGCGCTGCTCTGCTGCCGCCGCCGCGCGCTCATCCGAGCCGTGACCCTCCTCGCCGCCATTGCCGCCGCTGGCCGCACCGGTCGCGCTGCCATTGTTGCCGTTGCCGTTGCCGCTGCTGCCGTTGTTTGCGTTGCTGGGGCCAGCCGGACCGCCGGTTGACGCACCCAGGTTGTTCAGCGCGCCGCTGCTCATGCTGCCCGCACCCGTCATCAGCTGGTGAGACTGCTGCTGCTGTTGCTGTTGTTGCTGCTGCTGCGACGGAGTCAGCATTTGCTGGTGCGACCCCATCGATTGCGAGCCGAGCTGCTGCGAGCTCAGCTGCTGCGCCTGCGCCTGCTGGATCGCGGCGAGCGCGGTGAGGGAGTCAGCGCCGTACAGGGCGGGGTCTAGGTGCAGGGCGGCCTCGAAGTGCTCGTCCACACCCAGCAGGCCGCCGCCACTGGCGCGCTGCAGCGCCACCAGCTGGCGGCGCAGGCACTTCTTGGGCGCGCTCTCGGTGCCGCACTTGCCTGCAGGGGGACCCGGCGAGGCGCGATGCTACTGAGCGACGGAGCCGGGACAGGAACATACAGCTGGCGACAGACAGGCGCAAACGATGGACACAAAAATGGCATGCTTGAACAACGCATCTGCTCACCCTTGCGCTGGATGACGCACACAGCGCAGCGGCCGGAGTGGCCGGCGCGGCCGGTGGTGCCGCCGAGCAACTCAGCCTCCACCTCGCGGGACCTGTGTACGCGGACAACGAGTTACAATTTGAGGGGCTCCAAAAGTGCAGATGTACCCGAAGCGCACACTAACACGAAGAATATTACAAGAAAAGCTGACCAGTACAGAACTCACCCGGTCTGCGCCATCTTGGACAGAGCGAGGTCTGCCGACGGGTCGCCGCTGCTGGGCACGTAGGGGTTGTGCAGCAGCGGCCGCGAGGGCAGCAAGCCCTCGATGTTGCGCGCAGCGCGAGGCAGCACGTGCATCAGGTTCTGGCCGTTGTGGCCCGCAGCCGCCGCGGCGGCCGCCACTGCTGCCATCTCCTCCGCGCTGTCCATACGCACCACCGGCCGAACGCCGCCCAGAGCGGCAACGCCGCCGCTCGCGCCGGGCATCGCGGCGCCAGCACTGCGCGCGTGCGCCGGGAGTGAACTTGACGGCTGGGCCGAGCCGGTGTGGTGATGGCGCGGGCGGCCGCCGCCGCCCGGCATGCCGCGCACGGGCTGGCTGGCAGCGGGGAAGGGGCTGCCGACGGAGCTCTCGCCGCCGGGACCGCCGCCAGGGTGCCGCTGCTGGATCAGCAGCATGTGCAGCGCGTCGGGGGCAATGCCGGCCATGGCACGGCGCTGCTGCTGCTCCAGCAGTGCCATCGCAGCGTCGTGCGTCAGCATCAGGCCGCCATTGGCGTTGCCGAATGCATCGTACCCTGTATCAGCAGCGGTCTCCTCCTCAGCGTCGCCAGCGGCACCGGCGTCGTTGCGGCCGAGGAAGCGCGCCGGCATCAGCGTGCCCGCGGCGGCAGTGCCAGTGTTGACGGCCAGGCCGGGGGGCAGCGACAGGCGCTGCTGCTGCTGGGGCTGCTGAGCGCTTACAGTGTACGGCTGCGGCACCTGCAGGCTCTCAGGCACGGCAGCGACGGCTGCAATGGCCTCGGCCTCCTCCTCCGGCAGCGCCGCCTCAGGCTGCGTTGCGGCCGCGATATCAGCCGCGGCGGCTGCCTCTGTGGCCTCCTCCTCGCGAGGCCGCTTGGTGCCCACGGCCAGCTGCTGCTGACTGCCTAGGACAACGGCGGTCGCGTCGGACATGACGGACAACTCCGCCTGGCCGCCACTCACGCCGGCAAACAGTCCGGTGGCGGCGGTGGTGCCCGGCTCCGCGGACGCCGAGGTGCCTGCGGCGGCGGCGACAGCGGCGGCGCGGCGCGCAAACAGAGCGGCATGGCCGAGCCAAGCAGCCATGGAGGCCGCAGCGCTATCGGCAGCGCCACGCGGCGACTCCAGCGCCAGGTCGGCAGCAGCTGCTTGCGCTGAGTCGGCGCCTGTAATCTCCTCGCCGGTACGCAGCATGTGGCCATCATTGGAGGTGCGGGCGCTCTTGGACTCCGGAGGCTCCGCAGGCGCCAATGTTGCCATCGCCATGGCAGCGGCAGTAGCCGCCGCGGCAGCAGCAGCCGCGCCGGGCGTCCCGGCCGCGCGGGGCGGCGGCATGGACGCCAGAGCGGCGGCAGCCGCGGCGCTGTCAGAGGGCATGCCACGCAGCATCATAAGCGCGGGCAAGCCGGCGCCGACGTCGCTGGTCGGCGACGCCGCACCCGAGCGTGAGCCCTGGCGCGGCGGCAGCTCGCCCGAGCCGGCGGTGGTGGGCGCGGGCGGCAGGACAATGCGACGGCCGGTGGACATCTGCAGCGACAGCGGCAGCGCCACCTGTTGCGGCGGCTGCGACGAGGCGCCGTGGGCCATAGTGATGGCGGTGGCGCTGGTGGTGTTCTGGGAGGCGTCCATCGAGGCGGCGGGGCGCAGCTGGCGCGCAGGGGGCACGACGGCGCGGGCGCCCTGCTGCTGGGAGGAGCAGCCGGTGTGCTGGACAGCGGCGTTCTTGTGCTCGGGGCAAGCCATGGCGTAGGGCTCGGCCTGCGTGCGCAGAGGGACAGGCAGGAGAAAACCGCAATGAGGAGTTGGCAAATGCTGGGCTACTGTAGGAATACACGCAGCAGCGCGAGTAACGAACAACTCGCAAGAAAATGTGCACTGAAAGCACGCGCCGTCGGCAACTTACCACGAGAGTGGCTCCGGCCTCGATAGCGCAGGGCAGATGGTAGGCACGGCCGCACTTGCCGCTGCAGCAGCACAGCGTGGCGCCGGAGCGGCCGCAGTGCGCGCAGCGCCGGGTGCCGCCGCGCTTTATGGCGGTGGACATACCGCACTGCGGAGACACAAAGGAAAACATACCGTTAACTTATGCTCCATTCACAAGAGCTAGAATGATAGGACGCAACACCCCGCCGCATCCATGCCGAGTCCTGCACTCCTGCTCGACAAGGCTTTACCCCGCCGCACAACTCACCAGGGTGCCGGCGACCATGAACACGTCGTTGGACCACAGCGCGCACTGCGAGTGCACCAGCTTGGGCTCTGGGTCGCCCGCGCACTTGACCTGCAGCATGGGCCCCAGCCCGCAGCCCGTCTGGCGCGTGGTGCGGGACGCCTCGCGCACGGCAAGGGCAGCGACGGCAGCAGCAACGGCGGCGGGCGCCGCCATTGTGGTGGCGGGCAGGTCGGGCTGCGAGGCCGACAGCGGGCCGTCGGGCAGGTGCAGGACCGGTGCGCCATCGCTGGGGCGGTCCGGCACCCAGGCCTCCGGCGCCTTCACCATCTCGTCAATCTCCATCTCAGTGTTGGCCTTCTCAGTCTTGACGGTGATCTCAGCATCCGCCGGCAGCGGCTGCTCGTCCTCGGGCGGCGTCAGGATGGGCACAATGGCGTCGGCGGCCGGGATGGCGAGCGCGCCCGTCGCAGACCCCGCGCGCTCCACCGGCAGCTCCAGGGGCTGCACGGTCGCGGCGTCCTTGATGGAGAGCGGGCCAGTTGTGGTAGCCTCCAGCGCCGCGACAGCCGCCGCACCCGTGGGCGTGCCGGCCTCGATCTTGGGCAGCGCTAGGCGCGGCACCGCGCACCGCTTGCACAGGGCGCAGCGCGGGCAGTCGGCGGGCATGCCATCGTCGTAGGGCAGGTCGTCCTCGGGGCGGAGCTCCACCATCTGCGTAATGCACAGCAACCGGTAGGTTTGCGTTAGTGAAGAACTTGACACTGCAGGTTCACAGGTGGCGCTGGCAAAACACAGCCAACAAGGCGTTGCTAGGTCACCCTGAAGGGCACCCAAGGAAAAGCACATTTAAAAAATTGGTAACGCGTCCTACCTCGGATTCAGCAGGCGCAGCGCCGCTTGCGAAGGGGCCCGTGCTGCGGGGCCCGGGGAAGCGGGCCAGGCCGCCGCTGCTTAGCAGGGCGCCGCGACTCAGGCTCGGCCTCCGGCCCTGCGAGCCTCCGGAGGGCAGAAGCGCGCCCGCGCCGCCTGTGACCGGCGGCCGACCAGCGGCAGCGGTCTGCTGCTGTGGTGCGAGCAGACCGGTGAAGGTGCGGCCATTTATCTCGATGCTCATAATCACCTGCGGTTGGGTGAGCAGTGCAGCACATATGGTCATATCGCTTTGATATCAACGTAGACCGCATCGATGCAGCGCCAGCTTGCAGGTCGCTTACCTGATCAGCGGCCACGCCCGCAGAGGCGTCGAGGAAGCGCCAGCCGCGGATCTGCGGCCCCTGCGCCGGCTGCTGGCTCAGGGGGTCGTACAGCTCAGCCGCCTCCTCGGCGCTCATGCCACCCGGGCCCAGGCGTCCGCCGCGGGACCGCTTGCTGGCAAGGCCGGCGGCGGCGTCCGCAGCCCCGGCCAGGAAGTCGGCGGCGGGGCGCTTAGCAAGGCCGAGGTGCCGGGCCTGAGATGGGTGACAAGGCAGCGACTGCGTCAGCAGGAATTACAAGACGTCTGAAATCTGACGGTGCTGAACGCGGCTGAATGCGCGGTGGCGGGGCAAGAAGAGCAAGATGCTGATGGGGGCGCGCTGACATGGTGTTCTCACCTGGTTCTGGTTGTTAGTTTGCGGCTGCTTGGTCTGGATGCCAGCCTGGCCGTCCTCTGAGATGAAGAAAAGGAGCAAGAGGACGCCCAGTCAGTGTCAGCATGGAAGAGCTCTAGGTGGCGGTTCGTCTCCCTGCCAAAGCTATTAAGTCGCAATAAGACCAGACATATCACTACGCACCGCGCTTGATGCCGGGCTCAGCGTCACCACAGGGGCGGCGCGAGTCGCCGACGTCGCCGGTGCCGCTGCCGTCTCCCTCGCCGCTGCCACCAGAGCCTGGCCGGCGCTTACTGTCATCCGAAGCCTCGCTGCTGGTGTGGCCCTGGCCGCGCTTGTCGCCGCCGTCGTCCTGGCTGCTGCTGCCACGCCGCTGGCGTCCAGCGCTGCCTGCAGCGGCCGCGGCTGCGGCTGCCGCAGCGGCACGGCGCATGTGAGTCAGGCCGTGGCGGCTCTTGTGCCGGCCGGCCATAGCCGTGCGGCCGCCCTGACTGCCGCCGCTGGCGCCCGGCCCGCCGCTAACGCCGGCGCGGCCGATCGGGCCGCGTGACCGCGGGTGACCGCCGGCAAGGCGTGCCGCACGCTTGGCCGCATGGCCGTGGCGTACTGGGTGGTGGTTGCCATCCGCGTCCATGTACACGCCGTCAACGTAGTCCACGTCCTCATCGGCGTCGTCCTCATGGCCGCCAGCTCCAGCGCCGCTGCCGTCGCCATACGCCATGGCACCGTCATCATACTCGTCGTCCTCGCCGGTGACGTACTCGGATGCGGGGTAGCGGCTGGGCGGCAGCGTGCTGCGCAGCGCCGGCGCACCAGCGCCCATGCCCATCCCGCCGCCGACGCCCATGCCGGCAACGCCGGCCGAAAGGCCACCAAAGACAGCGTGCCCGTGTGCCAGGCCGAAGTGGCTGCCAGTGTGGTGGCTGTCGTTGCCCGAGGAGGGGCCGGCGTGGCCGGGGTAGCCGCCGCCACCCACCCCACCGTCGAGGCCGTAGAGCAGGCCCACGTTGCCCGAGCCTCCAGGTCCCGGCGAGCCGAGCGGCGGGCCACTGCACTTGGGCCGCGGCAGGATGTTGTGCTGCTCCAGCCACTTGCCAATGGTGATAGTGCCGTCACCGGCCTCCAGGCGGATGCTGTTGCGCCACTTCTTGGCGGTGAGCAACCCGCTGTGCCGCTCAAACTCCGTGGGTGTGATGGCCGGGGCTTGCCGCGACTGCCCCACGCCGCTGCCCGCGCCATCACCAGCTCCGCCGTCTGCGCCGCCGCTGGTGCAGCGTGCGCAATGGCAGTGAACCGTTTGCGAGGGCAGCAGGAAGGTGCCGTAGTTGCCGTTACACACCACGCGCACCTCCCGCTCTCCGGACAAACCCACGCTGTCTATCAAGTCCTCGGCTGCTGGCGAGGGCGAGATGCGAGCAGCGCCAAATCCGCTGCTCGGGGGGTGCAGCTCGGCCAAGCCAGATGGCGCCGCAGCGCGCGGCTCGGCTGACGAGGGTTGCGGAGCAACTGCTGCCGCGTCCGCAAGGCATGCAAGTAGATCATACTCAGCTCCAGGCTGCCCTGCTCGAGAGGAGCGATGCCCTCTCGCTGCTGTTAAGTGTCTATGAAGGTCCATCCGATGACCCGCTCTCGGTCTGAACCGCTACGCACTGCAACTTTCTCCGAGACCGCGCAATCAGGCTTAGGATACGGTACAATGTCCGCAGGGCGCGCGAGCGCGCGGCTGTCTGCGCTCGTGTTCCAGCCCGTCGCTAAAGCAGCGACACGCTCGAAAGGCCTGCTTGGGCGTGCGGGGGGTGAACGCAAGCAGCGCTTTAGCGCATGGTAGGCTTAGCTTTATGTATTTGGATGCATCGTATGCAAGCGCGCAGCAGCGCTGCCCCGCCGGCGGGGAGCTGGCACCCAGGATACTTTCCTGACTTGCCGAGACCGGGCGCGCGCGAGCCGACCGAACCGCTGTGCGCGCCATCTAGACATTAGCATCCTTGCCTATTAATGGGCGTGGCAAGCTCCACCGACCGCTTGCTCCCGGCAGCCCCTGCCCAAAATGTCCCGGCCGCGGTCGGTCGTCGCCAGGCGGGACCTCCGCTGGCTGCCAATTCTCTCCAGTACGTACCTACGACCTAGCGACGTCCTCTTGGCGCCGCAGCTCGAGTAACTCCCCTTGAGCGCAGTTCTCGCGCTGGCCAGCCAAAAAGGTCTCCGACTGCCTGCGCTTGCAAGCACACGCACGCGTTGAGCGTTTAAGGTCACAGCGCATATGCCTGCGCTGGCGCGAGGCCGCAACCAGGCTCTGGCCGCGAGTTCGCACGGTCGTCTGGCGCCTCTTCGCGCCCGAGCCGGCATCTTCTGCTTGCGCGCTGGCCTGCCCTCACCTGTCAGTGCTTGTTGTTGTTTGACAGACGCTGCGTAGGCGGCTGCTTGGTCCTTTGCGAATAAATGCGACACCGACTCGGTGCGCCCACGCTCTCAGTTGTCGTAGCGTGACACACACGCTTTGTTTGTAGAGTGTATACTTTCTTTGCGCGGTATTGACGCTATGTTTGAGGACTGGACAAAAGGGGCCCCGCCCTGTATCCGGCCGATTCTGCCGTACGTTCGCTGCGCGCGCTGGTGTCGCTGGCGCTCGCCTAGACGCGCAGCATTCAGCTCCTATCAGATGTTCTTGGCAGCGCAAGCAGGCGCGTCCCCAAGCGGCCGCGCACGCCCTGCCCAGCACCACGGCCTGGGGTCGAGATGCACGTTGTTGCCGGGCGACCGACCGCTGTGAAGGGCGCAAGCACACAGGGGTTCTGACCTTAGGCCTCAAAATCTGAGCTGAAGCTACTATTTGCGGCGGCTGCGCGGCCCGGCGCCGCGGCCTTAACCGGGGAGTCGGAAAGGGAGACGATGGGACCGCAACAAGAGCCCTGGGCCGGATGGTGCATGGTCGGCTTGCTTGCACAGGGGTCTGCCTGTGGGGCCCAGGCCCTAGGATCTTCAGCCATTGCTGCACGCACCCATTCACCCCTACCCAAGGCCGTGTGGCCCTGCTGCTTGCTGCGGCAGTGAAGCGTCCGCATGGGAAGTCAGCTAGGGTTTGTGTGGCCTGCTACGGCACTTAGTTGCGCTTGCGTGTACGGGTATCAGCCAGCGCAATGCAGGGGCCTCAGGATTGTGGCCGTTGCCGTGACTTGTGTTACGGCACTTCTGCATAGCTCATGGGTCCCGTGGCCTTGAACCTCAGCGGCAGAACTTGTTTGCCCCTGTCCTTTGCTCTCCCCGCGGGGTGTTTGCCCATACCTACGTGGAAACACTCCGCGCCATGATGTACCGCATGGGGCTGCCAGTACTCGTATGTCCTAATCAGCCTAGCGAGGGGCCTCTGGGGGAGGCTAGATGTGGGTTAAACAGCACATGCGTGGCCATGGCCGGCCCAACCTTTCGTCTCCCCTGCTCTTCGTCTCCCTTTCCAACCAACGCCCTGCCAGCCACCGATTAACTGGTCAAGGGCAATTCAACAGCAAGTGAATTGTAGCCAACATGACTTCAATCTATGCCAGCATATTGCCAAACCTACTGGCTGGCATCCGGTACCGGATGACGCGAGCCTGTTGGCGCACGAGGGTGGAACTCCTCCAGCCCGTAGAACTCCTGGAAACCGTCGTTGCGCAGGCTTTTCTACACGGCTTGATGTCGTGCTGCTTCAAGGCAGGCAACCAACCAACAACTTCACAATGTTCTCACCAGGACACACCCCATAATCCTCGTGTACATTGCGCTTTCCTTCCACTAGCAGTGCAGTCCATTACTTCCATTACTTGCTCTTCTTCTCCTCCTTGCCTCCGGACAGCATCTCTGCAGGCGCTGGAGGCGCTGAAGCCTCCACTGCCGCGCCCTTGCCGGCCGTGCTGCTGGCAGGCGCCCGGCTGCCTGTTACTGTGCTGCCGCGCGTCGCGCCCACAGCTGCCAGTTCCAGCTGCCGGACGCGGTCCCGCAGAGCCACGTGGTCGATAGCCAGTGCGTAGAACCGGTACAGCAATCTGCGTGTTGGAGCAACGCAAAGTCTTCTCATGGTGACGGTGCTAAGATCAGTTGCACTTTTGCGCTGAGGTAGCTTTGAGTGTTGGTTTCATGCCTTGCATTGAGGATTCTACACCGCGCCCATACCGACATCGCCGATGCAGGTGCAGATGACGTCACGCGCCAAGTTGCCGTACTGACCCCGTTA
This sequence comes from Chlamydomonas reinhardtii, assembly GCF_000002595.2. Taxonomy (NCBI): domain Eukaryota; kingdom Viridiplantae; phylum Chlorophyta; class Chlorophyceae; order Chlamydomonadales; family Chlamydomonadaceae; genus Chlamydomonas; species Chlamydomonas reinhardtii. The sequence goes on along the minus strand of NC_057004.1, from coordinate 3,021,020 downwards.
GGTACTTACCCCCAAAGAAGGAAGGTGAGCGTCGCAATCCAGAAGTTCCGCTCCTGCATATGGAGCAAGGGGTGGTGGTCTAAGCTGGTGGAACACACAAAGGATGTTCTTACAGCGTGTAGTATGGCTGCCAATGACACGCCAGAGTGTCAGAAGTATTTGGATGGTAGCCACGCTGCTAGGCCAGATATGAACTGCAGCCTAGACCCATGCACTCCTTGCGTGCGACCAACATGCTCCATTGCTTCTGCATGGTTGCGGCGACCTTGCCCATCACCAACCACCGCACAACGCATCATAGCCCGATCCCACCTCGCGCCACCGCTTGGCGAGGATAGCCGTCCTCTGGTTGGGCGTGAGAGTGTCCGGGAGCGGCGTCCGAGAGATGTGGTAGGTGTGCATGCTGCTCGCTGCGGTAACAGGCAGTGACCATGCAGGCAACAGGTGAGACCATTTAAACTTGCGTCCACAGCCTGAGGCCACGCGCTGCAATTCGACAAGCTGAACGAATGCGCGTGCCTGCGACATGTCATTAAGCCCACGTATGCAAGGTTAGGGGCCTGCATCCGGCCAATCCTGCCCGTACAGTGCGCTGCATCGCTCCATGTCCCGGGCTAGGGAGACGTGAAGGTGCTGGGCAGTCGCCCCACGTGCCGAAGTGCTGGTGCCGTCATGTGCCACAGCGGTATGGCTGTGAAGTTGACGTTGCTTGGCATTCGCTGACTGCAACCCTTGGCCCCTGCTGCGGCGGCGTAGCCCTAAAGCCTATTCTCTCGTGCTCCTGCCGCTTCCTCTCCCGTGGTGTCCGAGACCCCCGGTCGCGATCCGGGCACCGTAATGGCCGAGGGCAAATTAAAATGTAACTGTTAGGATATTGCATTCGACACTAACCTGTAAAGGCTGCGCCCGTGATCACCAGCGCCACATGAACCAGCAGAACCTGGCCCGCTACAGGTTGTTGCGTGAAGGGAGGCAGGGGCATGTGTCAAACAAAACGAGGCAAGACGCTTCATATAACCAGGCACGGAGGCTCTATTGACACGTATTGCCGCTGCTTTGCAGTTAGGTACGCATTACACCTGTAGGCAGCGGAGGTTGTCCCAAAGAACACCGGTAACGTGAGCAAGCCCAATAGCCCATTTTGCCCACATACTGCACCACACCGTGCGTGCACACAGGGTTCAACAAAGCACAGACGCTTACCGAGCTTCATGAACAGGAACTGCCGTGTGAATGCCAGCAGGCCCTTCCTCACGACCTGCAGAGTTGCACCATGTTAACAGGGGGGTCAGGCGCTGCCGGGCGCAAACCCACTTGACGAAGGAAAGCATGCAAGGACTACAGTACCAACTACCCATACATATCATCGAGGTCCGAGCAATGCGAAGGCAGAGCGCGAAAAGGGGAATCTATGCTTGACTCAAGAAGCCGATCATACAGTGGTTGTAACGCAAGGTCACTGCACCACTGGTAGCACCGGGTGTCGATTGCTGTCTGACAGCTAGCTCCGGGGCATCTGCTTGGGCAACTGTGACGGGTGTCGCTCCCTGACCTAACGCAATTCGGCTTTCCTTGAATTCATGCTTCCACAAATCTCCAAGTAGCATCCCAAGTAACGATTACTGGCAAGTATGGCTGCTGCGCCTACCCGACCAGTGCGCTCGGCGTCGGGGCGGCGGTCGCAGGCTGGGGCTGCGTGCTGGGGTTGTGCGTGCAACACCCTTGGACGGGCAGGGTCGGCGGCAAAGCCTGACGACCTATCTAATGCACTTTGCATGCTGTATTTATGTAGAAGGACGGAAATTTGAAATTCAGGGCAGGGCAACTTTCCTAGCACGTCTTGCTCGCGTCGGGCGCCCGCGAACCAGAATCCTACTGCGACTTTATGACACGCAAACCTGTAATCAACCCATATGATTTGTGCAGGCACAGCACCTTTCGAATGAGACACGGAAGCAGATTCCCCTGCCTTCGTCGCCCACGCGCCCGGAAATGCACCCAAGATCTATATCGTGCACATCAAGCAAGCACAAGTCATGTCCACATACCTGTGGCACCGGCAGCATGAGCAAAATCGTGAGGATGAGGGGCGGGGGAAGGAGCCAATTCACCACGACTTTCCACGAGCTAGCCATTTTCGGTACTTCTGAATCACTTGGACACGGAAATGTTTGAGGGTTAATGCTTGTTGGCAAGGGTTGAGGGTAGGGCAGGAGGTCTGCCCTAGTGCCGTAACGGTGCCGGCCCCATGCGCCCAATTGCGCGGCGCCCCACGCAGGTTTGCACCCCTGGTCGACGACCATCCCTGCACCACCGATCTGGCCCCAACAAGGCAGGAGATGGTTGACTACGGCAAGGCCGGCAAGGCCATGCAGAGCGGTTTCCTCGGGGAGTTCAACGCGTTTGACGCACGCAGGCGCACCGCAGCGGCCTTGCCTGCTGCAGCGAGGCTTGCAATGGCGCTTGGCATCTGGAGTGCAAAGCGCTGTGTATGGGCATGACCGCGGGGCTGGGCGGGGCCGAGGGGCTGCCCTGCCTGGCTCCCCAGAGACTCATGCCGCAGCCCGGCGCGATGAGAGTGAGCGAGTCACCAGCCGCCCAAACTGGGACTCCTTGGCGTCGGCCACATTTTATGATGGACAAGGTACTGGCTTAGAGAGAAACTACTTCACAGCCATGTTTCACCGATAGCGAGTCGGCCCTAAAAGGCGGGCTTTGCATACGCCTGACGATGAGGTGGATTCAAGCACAATGCCTGATGCGAAGATTAGTTGTGCTGGCTTTCCTTGGAGTCGCTTCTGTTGTTTGGGGCAGGCGCGAGTCTGGACTCGTCGGCGCGGGGAGGGAGCTACAGAGCTCTACCCTAAGCTCATCGACCCTAAACAGCTCTCTGGACTTCGTCACAAGGTGTGAGCGGAGCAGGGGTTAGGCAGGCTCACATGGTTGGTGCCCGTAGCTCGATAGCTCGCTCGCTTGCTTGCCGCTGTGAAGAGTTACATGAGTTACCAATAATATGAAGAGGTTTCACGAATTCACGCTGACCTGTTGCGCAGGCATAACCTGACACAGGCCGTCGCTGCGGAGCTGCAGAGTCTGCTCCTGGAAGCGACACAGCAATGTGACATAGATCGACAGGTTTGTGAGAATTAATGTGAACGCGTCAAAGTTGTGTGACCTGGGTGAGGTTGGCTCCTCATGTGGCGGGCGTGACAGCTGGTGCGCCCGGTGGCCCACGGAGGACCGCCATGTGTTTCATCTGCAAGGGCAGGGCCACCGGATCCAAATAGCAGCGGCGGGAGGATGGGGTGCACGGGCGCAGCGCCCAGTTCCACCCCAGCCCAGCTTTACCCTCCCTGTGCCCTGTGCCGGGCGCCTGGAGCGTGAGGAATGCGCGTCTGCAAACTACCAGCCTGCCAGGAAGTCAGCGATGTCTCGGAACAGTAACTCCTGCGTTACACCAGCCACGCAGTCTTGCCTTGACGTTGCAAATTGAATGTTGGGGTCTGGGAATACGCTGCACTCTACGGACGACGCCCACCTGCCCCTTACAATGTCCCATCGCACCCTCCCTGTTCCCTGTGCCCTCCTTCCTGTGCCCTGCCCTGCACAGGCGGCGGGGGTGACGGTGCGATTGCAGCTGGACTACCTTTACCCCATGCTCGTGTATGCGGAGGCAGCGGGGCGGGCGTTCCTGCAGTCGGCGGCGGGGTTGGGGTCGGCGTCGTTCCTGGGCGGCACGGAGGTACGGCTGCTTTTCCCGCCGGCCAACGACGAAGTGACCAGCAGCCTGTTGTTCAGGTCCTACACCGCCTACACCGGTGGGGCTGGAGAGGGCGCATACGCTTATAGAGCCAGGATGGGTGGGGTCGCACGAGCGGGAGTTGGGGGCAGGGCTACATTCGCTCGTTGGGTTTGAGGCAGGGCCAACCTACCCATGCAGCCAACCCAGATGGAGGTGGCGACACATTGTTGTTGCTGACCCGCTCGAACAGGCCGCGGCGACGCATGGGTTGCGGACAGCACCACGGCGCCCTGCAAGACGGGCGATTGCCGCGGCACGCGGCCGGTGGTCATTAGCAGCATAGCTGGCAATAGCAGCAGCAGCAGCAGCAGTAGTGGCGTTAGCAGTGGGAGTGGGAGCGGCGTGGGGGCGGGGCTGCAGATGGCGAGCGTGGACGACATGCAGGGGCTTCCCACGGTAAGCGCGTGCGCGTGAGAGAGACCACGGTAGCACAAAATAGCGCGATTACACACACGGTTGCTGTCTGGCTAGTGATACCTTGAGAACCGTCATCTGCTTCATGCAAGCCTGGCGCCTGGGTGGGCACACACACGGGTGTTGCATGTGGGTCAGTCCACCTGGCGCCAGTGAACGCTCGAGCTGCTGGATGGCATCCGGGTTACGTACCAGGTTGGAGCCTGACGATGCTTGCTGCAAGTGTTCAACCCCGCAGCACCAACCCAACACCAAACCGCAGAACCTTGACACGGACGCCAGCCCGCCGGAGCTGGTGCCCGGCACCACGGACCTGGCGCGGCCGCAGTTGCTCATGTACTACAGGTGCGGCATGAGCAGACCCGCGGCTAGCCGGCGAGGTAGTGGCTACTGTCCCCTCACATGGCGCGCCGTGAAATGGGTGCTGGGACAACATGCGGGGTGCAGGAGCCTAAAAGAGAATTGTAGATACCAGCCCAAACTAAACCGAACCCAATGCAATAGAACGAGGAGGACAGCGTGGCCTATGCTTTGACAACTGAGTGGCACGCGACAATGGTCCCCATCCCCGAAATGCACCCAGTGCCCAGCTTCCCAGCAAACCATCCCGCCAACCAGTACAAAGAAGGCGATGTGCTGTTTGGTCTTCGTGGGGTACAGACTTGCAGCCCACGCAGCAAGGGGCGTGTCTGCATGCCATGGAGTCGTGATGGGCTGCTTGCTGTCTTTGCGTCAGGTATGACGTGCTGGGCGCGCTGGGCCACCCGCCGCCCGCCACCTGGACCGACCTGGCGGACTGGGCCGCGGTCGTCAACGGCACCGTGGATGCCGACGGCGACAGCAGAGGCGACCATGCACTGTGTCTGGACTTCACATCCAGTGAGTGGCACGGCAGCCGGGCGAGTAATCGCTGCTCCCTCATGCCTACGCAATACAATTCTCGGGACAGACAACAACAGAACCCGTCGGTTTCCGTGCGTGTGTGCCTCTTAGCCAGCTCGTTGGTTGGCCGCTCCACCCCTCGACCTCCCGCAACCCACTTGTGCCGCGTGCCCAGGCTGCAAGGCCGGCTACCTGGCCCTGGCCATCGCGGCGAGCATGCTACAGCCGGAGACGCCGGCGGGCACGTTCTTCGAGCCGGCGGACATGAGCCCGCTAGTAGGCACGGTTGCGTTTGAGGAGGCGCTGCGGATCATCGAGTGAGTCCGTGGGGCCGGCGCTGGGGCTAGGGGTTGCAAGGGCGCCATGGTGGAAAGCCGTGTTCTGAGCCAGAATGGCCATACGGTACATGGGTCTTGGTTGCGGAAAGCTGCTTTCGGCTGTCAGACGGGCCTTTTGTCACCCGTGTGCGCGCCGCCTCACAAGAACGGTACCGACCGCCCTCTGTGCAGGCGCCTGGTGCCCTACACGGCGCCGCCGCTGCCCTCACGCAACGGCAGCTCGTCCTGCCGCGCCTTCGAGCCGGCCTTTTCGCTGGGCCGCTGCCTGCTCACTATCAACTTTGACCAGATGCGGGCCACGCCCGCGCCCGGCGCGGCCTTGGCGGCAATCACCAACGCCTGGAACGACGTGGTGGGCGCGACCTCTGCAGTGCAGGTCTCCGGCAGCAGCAGCAGCGGCAATGTGGTGGCGTTCCCGTTTGTGCGCGGCGCGCTGCCGGCGGAGGCGCTGGGCGTGGCACCGCTGCCAGGTAGTGAGATTATGTATGACCGGGAGAAGTGCGTGCTGGCGCCCTGCTCGCCCGCCAACTGCCCCAACGCGGTCAACACCAGCTGCGCCGCATCGGTGGGTGTGCAGAACCGGGGCCGGGTGGGGCCGCGCCCGGACACTGGATACAGGGGTCCTGGATGTGCGGCGGCCAACAGCCGTAGGCTGGAAAGCATGCGCAAGGATTGCCTCTTCACGAACGCCCTGCATCGCTGCCCGCAGGCGACCGACCCCCGGCAGCGGCGCTCCTGCATCGTGAACCGCGCGCCGCTGGTGGCGGGGCTGGGATACGACTACAGCGCATCACCGGACGCGGACGCTGCGGCGCTGGGACGGCTGGCGGTGCTGCAGGCGAGCGCCGACGCCGCGCTGAAGCGCTGGCCGGAGGCGGTGGCGGGCACGCTGTTGATTGGCAGCGCGACCGGTAGGTGTTGGCATGAAATGCAAGGGGAGTGTGTTGTGGTTTTGGTCAGGCTCTGTTGACCCTACTGTGCTTATACGGGTGCGTACCTCATGATCCCGTTCAGGCCCGTCGTTTTCGGATGTGGGCGGTGGCACGAGCGTGAACAGCTTAGGCGGAGCCGCTAGCGGGGCTGCGGGCCGTCGGTCACGGCGGCTGGCAGCGGCAGCGCACGGATCGGCAGAGCGCCGGTCGCTGCAGCGGCAGCTGACGGTGGCGGACTGGACCAACGCAAGCGGGCTGGTACAGGTAGGGTGCTGCAGGCTTTCAGGCAGTGCATGTTGTGGGAGCCTACCTTCCGCTCAGCCAGCCCCTGCGCACCGCGTACACGCATGCCTGACCCCGCTGCTGCTCGTCGACGCCCCCGCCCCTGCAGCTGGGCTACTCGGCGGCCGAGGTGCGCCGCTACCTGGACGCGTACTGGGGCTCGCTGCTGGGCCAGGACGGCAGCGGCGGCGCCTCCAGCCCGGGCCCGCCGCGCAACGTGGTGCAGGAGCTGGCCTTCCGCGGCAGCAGCTACTTCACAAACGTGTTCGCGCAGGTGCGCGGGGCGGGGCGGTGGACCAGCACAACCAGCTGTCAGCGCTGGCACATGTAGACGCTGGGGACCGTATGCCGGCTGTGCTTGGTTATGTTCATCATTTGTCCGGGATAGAAGCTCCTGCATCCAGCCTCCCTACCATGACTGGCCCCTCGAAAACACAGCCGTGCGGTGCCCACCATCAACGCAGGCTGTGGGCTGGGTGCTGCTGGGCGGACTGTCGCCCGGCAATGCCTCCACGCTGGCGGCCAGCGACACGCGGCAGCTGCTGGCGCTGGTGGCGACCAACATCACGCGCCTGGGGTACAAGTACAGCCAGGACATAGGGTACAGGTGAGCCACACCGTCGTGGGAGGCGGTGCGAGAGAAGGGAGCGGGGGACTGAGCTAGGAGCGAGTGGATAGCATGTCTCCATCCATATGTGATCCATGGCGGCCGGCCTACACTCTCGTCTGGGGCCCCTGTATCATGGCCCCGCCTCGATTCCTCGCACCCGCCCGCTCCCCTTTTCTATACGCAGCGGGAATCGCGGCAGCCACGCGCCACTGCCAGCCGGCGACAGCGGCGGCCTTAGCGACTCGCAGCTGGCGGCGGCGATTGCGGTGCCGGTGGTGGTGACGGTCGTGCTGTTGGCGGCGCTTGGGCTGGCGGTGGTGCTGGTGATGAAGAAGCGCAAGGCCGGCGGCTGGGGCGCTGTGGCGCCGCCGGGCGCGGGTTCCGGCACCACGCTGCTGTTGACTGACATCCAGAACAGCACGGGTGCGCTCAAAGCCATGTGTAACCGCTCAGGGGCGGGAGGGCACAGTGCTGGGGCAGTGGTGCAGAAAGACGGGCGGGGGGTTGGCCTTCCGCACCTCCCCACCTGCTGCCTGGAGCGCCGCAGGGCCTGGCTGAAACCGCCGCTGCCCCTGCATACCGCGCCGCCCTGCGCCTGCAGTGCTGTGGGAGACGCTGCCGCCCGACGTGATGGACGCCGCCATCCGCTGCCACCACGACGTGTTGCGGGGGCTGCTCCAGCCCCATGGCGGCTACGAAAGCGCAACAGGTAAGTCGGGTGGCGGGTTTCGAATCGGCGTTTCGCCGCGTTGGGTAGGGGCCCGAGGATTACGACTGGTGCTGACATGCCAAGGTTGTCACACAAAACTCAGCATGATATCTGTAGCGGACCTCTCAAACGCTGTTGTTCGCCGCCGCCCCACAGAGGGCGACGCCTTCATCCTGGCTTTCCACACCGCCGAGGATGCGGCCGCTTACGCGGTAGCAGCGCAGGTGGGAGGGGAGGAGCGGCGTAGTGGCGCTTTCAATTCCGGGACCTCTGAAACTTGCCTGTGTGCCAGGGGCGCATGCTCACAGTTGTCACCAGCCCGTTGACCAAATGCTCTCTTGTCGGCCCTCCTGTGCGCAGGTGATGCTGATGGAGGCGGCGTGGCCGGAGGAGATGCTGACGCACCCCGACTGCGAGGTGGTGTGGGTGTCGCCACAGTGAGTACCGCCACCGCGTGATGATCTGGGCGTGGGCGGGCGTGACTCTGTCCTTGTGCTGCATCCTAGGCCCCGATTCGCACTGGTCGCGCTGAATTCGCTGACCGCTTGTTCCGCAGGCGTATGAACCCAACCGCGTCCCTCAGCTACGTGTCCCGGGAGCTGCTTTCTGCGCTCACCCGGGCAGTGCAGACTGGCACCGCGCAGGCGGGCCTCACGCTCGGTGGGGGCAGCGCCGCAGCTGCTGGCGCCGGTGCCGGCGGCGGCGGTGGCGACGACACCAACGCCCCCGTGGCCTCCAGCAAGACGCTGCTGCGCTGGCTGACGCGGTTTGGGTCCTCGGAGCTCCGCTCAAGCAGCGGTGTGGCCAAGTTGGGCAGCAAGAAGCGCGGCTCCAGCGACGGCGGCGCCGGCCGCGATGCCGACGGCGGCGGCAACCAGCCGAGCATGGGCACAATTAAGAGCGGCTTTGAGGCCAGCATCTACGGCCGCATCACACAGGCCAACTCCTTCCGCAAGGACAGGTCCGGGCCCGAGCCGCGCGGCGGCGCCGCGCCTGCCGCCAGCTCGCCTCTGGAGCAGATGCTGGCGCACACCGGCAACCTCAACGCCAGCGCCATGAACCTGGGCCCCCTCACCAAGTGCCCCTCCGACATCCGGAGCTACATGGAGAACGAGCAGGAGGGCATGCCCGACTTTCTCACCACGCCGCGCGCGGCGGCGGCCGCCGCAGGCGGTGGCGCGCCCGCCAGCTCTGCCGCGCTGCTGGCGGCGCATAACGGCATGGTGGAGCCGGTCCGCAGCACCAGCAACCTGCTGCCGACGCTGCCGGGCGGCTGCGTGACGGTGGCCACGCTGACCGAGGCGCTGCGGCAGGGCTGGCGCAAGGTGGTGCCAGGCTCGCAGGGCGGCGGCGCAGCTGCGGCCGCAGGCACCCCCGGGGGGGCAGAGTTCGGCGGTGCCGGCACCGGCCTGGCGGCCAGCCCGCGCAGTGGGACTCTGGACCTCAGCGGCAATGTGGCAGCGGCCGCGGCGGCGGCGTTTGGCGGGGCTGGTGGAGGTGCTGCCAGTGGCGCGGAGGGCGAGCCGCAGGTGCCGGAGTACCTGCTGGCCTTCCGCGGGATGCGCGTCAGGTGAGCCTGCAGATGGGTGTGCTCGCTGGCGTGAGTGGCCTCCAGCACGTCATCAGTCGCGTGATGCCTTCAATGGTCTTGCCTAGAGTACGTGGCATGCATTGTGCGCACACACGTCATGCTCGCGGTTCTGCTTGCTCCGTTTAAAGAGGCCGCCGTACAAGTCAAACCTCTGTCTCATCCACGCCCAACCCTTGTATGTTGCGGTTGTGCGCGCGCTCCTCCCAGGATGGGCCTGCACTCGGGCGCGGACGTGAGCGAGGTGTCGCTGAACAAGGCCACCGGCCGCACCCAATACAGCGGCACCTTCATGACGGAGGCCAAGGCCGTGTGCGACTCGGCGCACGGCGGGCAGGTGCGCGCGCGCGCGTGTGTGTATGTGTGTGTGTGTGTGTGTGTATATGTGTGTATATGTGTGTTTAAAGTACGAAGCCACGATGTGTGTGTGTGTGTGTTTGCACGTGCATGTGCATGTACGTGTGCAGGGCCTGCATAAACTGTGCGTGGCACCAGTGTGCGGGTGCGCAGGCTGGCTTGCCTGCGGGCACAAGTACAAGCCGCGGTGCCCCATGTCGGGCAGGCCTGCCTCCTGCCCCGGTCCCCTCCTCGTCCTCTTCCGAACTCCCCCTCCTTCCCGCCCGCCCGCCACCCTTACAAACAGGTGGTGCTGTCGCCCACCGTGTTCAAGCAGTTGCCACCCGGCTGCCTGGCCAAGGCCGCATTCCTGCTGCACATGGGCGAGCACACGCTCGACGACTACTCCATTGCCAAGCGGAAGCGGCAGCAGGAGGCGGCGGCGGCGGCGGCGCGGCGGAGGGCCGAGGGTGGCCGGCCGGGCAAGCCACGGACGGGCCGGGCCCTGGGGCTGCCTGACCTGGAGCATTTCGACTCGGCGAAGGAGAGCGGAGGCGGCAGCAGCGGCGGCGCGGAGGCGGGCGAGGAGCCTGTCGAGGAGGGAGGCGAGGTGCCGGAGGAGAGCGAGGAGCCGGAGCCCATTCCGCTGTACCAGATGCTGCCGCACCGCCTGGCGTGCAGGTGCGGGCCAACTCGCTACCGGACCCATGCGCTGCCGTGGTCGGTCTTCCCAATCACGGCGTGCTGCCTGTTGCCCGGTCGTCACCCAACGCATCGTACTTTGCATAGCGTACCTCTGCCTGATTTTCCGGGCTACCGTATCTGAAGCCACCGCAAACCGTACCGGTGGCCCTATCCCTCCCCACCACCAGGTTGCCGTTCTTCGAGCCACTGCGCTCCAACTCCTACCTGTCACTGGGCCTGCCGGACGCACCGGTGGGGCGCGTGACGGTGGCGTTCATGTACGTCATTGGCGCGCAGGCGCTGCTGGCCTGGAACGCGCCCCTGGCCACGGAGGCGCTGACGCTGTTCCACAACACCGTGGCGGCGCAGCTCAATGCAGCGGACGGATACGTGGTGGGTAGCGGGCCGTAAGCTCTTTACGTAACGCGGCCGGGGTTCAGCGACACGCTGCGCGCAAGCACCGCAAGCTATGGCCTATGGGGCGTTGCGCACGGCCTCGCCCCTCGCCTGTACTAGCTCACAGCCCCTGCTAATGTTCCAACCGCCGCTCCTGCCCCACCCCCTGGCAGGTGGAGCTGGTGGACGGGCTGTGCCTGGCCGCCTTCCGCTCCTCCGCCGACGCGCTGCTGTGGGCGCTGCGCTGCGGCCGGCAGCTGCTGGCAGCCCCCTGGGACGACGAGCTACTGGAGCACGAGCTGTGCGAGGAGGTGTCGCTGCCGCTACACGGGGAGTGGGGCGCGGCGGCGGGAGGAGGCGGAGGCACGGGCGCCGGCGGCATGGGCGCGGGGGCAGGGGGCCTGACGGAGGCGCGGCTGGGCTCGGTGTCGGGGCCGGGCGGCATGGGCGGCGGAGGCGGCACGCCGCAGTTTGGACTGTCGCGCGCCACAGCCATCCGGTACAAGACGCTGATGCGCGGGCTGCGGCTCAAGGTGAGGCGGGGTAGGAGCGGAAACGGTTTGAATAGATGGGATGCAGAGGGCTGGGGCGCGCCTGGTGGGGAGCGCAAGCAGCCGTTTCGATAGTCTTTGGCGTGGGGCTGGCTGAACTGAATGCGTCCGGCCGTTGCGCCGCACCCGCAGGTGGGCATGGACACCGGCTTCGTGGCGGACTCCATCAACGCCACCACCGGCCGCATGGCCTACCGCGGCCGGCCCATGAACCGCGCCGCGCGCATCGCCAGCAAGGCGCTAGCGGGCCAGGTGCGACGGCTCTCATCACTGTGTCCGTGCTCAGCATCTAGGCCGCGTACACTTGTGTTGCAGCCCAGTTACGGCCGCCGGGAACTCAATCCCTGCATGTGCGGTGCCGCCTAGCAACGACACGGCGCAACCACCTCGGCGCCCGCAGGTACACTGCAGCGCGGCGGTGTGGGCGTCGGCGGTGGACCGGCTGGGTGTGGTGGCGCGTGCGGGCGGCGAGGACGAGCTGACGGCCAGCAGCCTGGGGCTGCAGAGTCTGAAGGGCGTCATGGAGAAGGTGAGGGTGCGCAGGGGAGCTGCATGGGCAGTAAGGGTGTGCAATGGGCAGTAAGGGATGGGTCAGAGATGGAAAGCTGTACAAATCCAGCATAGCCATGACAGAGACTGGGCAGGAGGTTGCGTGGATGACGTGTGCATGTCGCTTGCCGTCAGGGCTGACGCCGCAACCTGTACCTGCGGCCCGCTGGGCGACCACGGCCGCTAGCTGCTGACCCCCGTTAATCTTCCTTGTTCTCACAGATCGAGGTCCTGTCGGTGTCCTACAAGGGCAATGCCCTGTCCGCCGAGGAAGCTGCAGTGGTGGCACGCCACGCGCCCCGCAGCAGCCACAACAGCACCAGCATCACCGCCACCAACAGTAGCAACCCCAACGTGCTTTCTGGCCTTGCCTCCGCCTTCAGCCTGGCCCCTGGCGGGCCCTCCTCCGCCTCCGTCTCCGCGGCTGCGGCGGCCGCCGCCAGCGGCGGCAGTATTACCGCTGCCCTCTCCCGCGCCTCGCTGCTCAACGCGGTGCTCGGCGCGGGCACCGCCAGTACTGGTGGCGGCGACCGCGCGTCGCCATCCGCGCGCAACCGCTCGCCGCGCCGCGTCAGTGGCGGCGCCGTCCTCTTGGGCGGCGGCAGCACCGGCGGTGTTGGTGGTGGCGGCGGCGGCGGTGGCGGCGGCAGTGGGGGAAACAGCCTGTTGCCTGCGGGCGTGGCGGCCTCGCCCTTCGGCAGCAGCGGCGCTGGCGGTCTGTTGCTGCGCGGCAACGGCGTGCGCAGCGGCACGCTGCCGGTGGGCAACCCTGCTGAGGGCGGCGCGGCGTCGCCGCTGTCCCGCACCACTGCCTACAGCCCCGCAGACACGCCCTCGTCGCCGGTGATGGGCGGCGGCGGCGGCGGCGACACGGCGGCGCACAAGGAGCACATGGTGCTGCACCTGAACCCGCTGCACGACACCGCCGCCGGCAGCACGGTCAACAGCGGCACCCACGCGCTGGTGGACTCGGTCACAGGCGCCGGCACGAGCGGCAGCTTTGCGGCCGGGGGTCTGCAGCCGGCGGCGGCGACGCCGCCAAACCCGGGTGCTGGCAGCGCCGCCACCGCCGCCTTCCTCTTGTACGGCAGCCGCCGAGTGCCGCACGCCTCCGGCCTGGGGCCCGCGCCTGCGGCGCCGGCGCCCTCGCCTGCGGCGATCGGCCTGCCGCCGCGGCCTCTGAGCCATGGCGGCAGCGGCGGTGGTGCCGGCGGCGCTGCGGGCGCCGGCAGCCTGGCATCAGGGGAGCCGTCGCCCGCGGGAACAGCCGCCGACAGCGACGCGACGGAGGGCGCCGACAGCCCGGCGGCGGCGGGCAATCTGGCGCAGAACACGCCGCCCGGCCTCAACCGCGTCATCACGTTCGGCGCCACTGTCGGCGCCGCGGTCGTTGAGGACGTAAACTTCTTGGCACTGCCGCCGCCATCGGGCCCGGCGCCGGCGCTACAGCTGCCTACCCGCTCCCCCGCCACCTCTTCCGACACGGGCATGGCCCCCAGTGCCTTCGCCAGATCGGAGCCGCCGGGACTGCTTGGGCTCCCGCCGCAGCCGCCGGGGGGGCTGCAGGCCAGCCACACGGGTACGGCGCGGCGCGGCTCCACCGGCACGCGACTGCCGCCCGGAATGGACAGCCTGGTGTCGGCGGCGGCGTCAGCTTACGGTGGCGGCAGCAGCAGCCGCAACAGCCAGGGGCAGGAGCACGGGCTGGACCCGGCCACGTTCCTGGCGGCACAGCAGCTGAGCATCAACCGGCGCGACGGCCCGGCGCCGTCGGGGCAGGTGGAGGTGCCGCTGGACCAGCTCAGCCTGCAGGTGCTGCTGGAACGGATTGAAAAGGAGTGAGGAGTGAGGGCTTGGGCGGGAGCGGGCCAGTTGGGAATAAGGAGAAGGGTAGGTGCGGGGATGGGCAGATTGAAGGGGAGAGCTGTGGGCAGGTTGGTGCAATGGTGCATTTGGCTGTGGCAATACATCGCAGCCTGGTTCGATTATGCGCTTGGGTTAGAAGACGATAGATGAGGATTGTGTCGTCGATGCAGGAGGGGCCGAGCAGCATTGCTTAGGTAATCAACGGTAGGTCAGGCACAGTACTGTACTACACGGGCTGCGAGACTTTGCGAGGGTAGGGGGTGTCCGTACTGTGCCCAGTAATGGGATAGAGTTGGAGGCGCTAGGGCGCAGGCCGAGCGATCACTGTGATGCTTTGGAAGGGTTCTTGTCGCTGCATTGCAGAGAGGTGTTTGCAACTGGGGCTAAAGTCGCCTTGTGGCTTGTCTAACTCTTGCGGCAGTGGGTGCAGTGCTGAGTGGTGCGGGCGGCATGAGGCGGCGGCGTAGTTGCCCTGACTGATTGGCAACAGGCTTGGCCCCGGAAATGCGCGCCCAGCCAGAGGCGATAAAGCCGATGTGCCTGACAGTCACGGCCTCTTACCCTGTTGCTCCAGAATGGCGACTCAAACCATCCGCTCATTGTTGTCGTTTCATCCGTTTCTTACAAGGGGGTGGGGGGTTGCACACGGAGGCACTTGCAAAGATGCGCTGGTGGCGTTGTGTGGTGTCCACTGTACGGGAGCCATTGGTGTTGGCGTTGTGGGGAAGTTGAAGGTTGCGACTGTTGTGCTTCGGGGACGAATGCATTGCCTGATTTACCATGATGGATTCTTACATGCGTACATCGACTGTGGTTGCTCTGCATTCGTATAATGCTTGCTGTGTGAAGATCTGATGAGAAGTGTTGCCGGGTTGGCCCAGGGCGATGGAGGGCGAAGACCAAGCGCATTGTTGCTTTGTGTGGGAAAGCGATGGCGAGAGTTCAGCCGGACGATGGCAGCCCGCTAGCGAAGGTGGGCTGTAAGCTTGTTTCCCTGCCCCAGCATTCTACACACGCCAGCGCCCCGGCACGCGTCCGTGAAGCCGCCTCCAGCGGGCACACGCCGGTGGAGCGCGCGCCTCTAAAGATGTCGCTGATCACACGTTGAAGATGCATCACATATGTCCATGTTGTCCATCCATTCCCTTTTGCACGTCAGTCCACTGGTCTTTGCCCCCGCACCACGTTGATATTGGTTAGCAAACCAGGACTAGCCGCCCTAAAGCTCCCCAGCTTCACAGCGTAACACGACCAGCCACATCAGCATTGCTGGGCCAGCGCCGGCGATGTCGCCGCAGGTGTCGCCATGTCCACTGGGTTCACGGTGCAACCCAGCAGCGTCAGCTGCTGCGACGACAGCTGCGCCTCTCCCTCCAGCGGCACACACCACCAGTGGTCCACCAGTGCCGCCCAACACGTGCCGGCACCCCCGCCGCTAGTGCCCCTACTGCCACTGCCCCTACTACTACTGCCAACGCTGCCGATGCCTGCGCCCTCGACGTTGTCGCTGTTGTCACCACGAGCTGCGGCGGCGGCCGCCGGCGACAGTTGTTGTGTGGCGATGCAGAGCGCGCCCACATGCGCCGGCGTTGGCTGGAACAGCAGGAAATGGAACTGCGCGTCCGTGCCCACGTCCGCGTCTGGCAGCGGCTGCGGCGGCGCAGGCGCAGCGTGCGAGGACGGCAGTGCCGCTGCGGCGCCTGGGCGGCTACCGCACGCGGCTGCGGCCGCAGCTGCAGCGACGGTGGCGCAGGTGCCGTTGCCGGAAGCAGCGGCGTGGCCCGTCCCTGCCACGCGACTAGCGATTGCAGACGGGGTCGAAGCAGAGGCGGTGGCGGGCGGCGGTGTGGCGGCGGTGCTGGTAGCAGCGGCGGCAGCGCAATGGGTGATGGTGATGGCTGTCAGACGCGGCGACGCGCACTGCGAGGCGCCGCACACCGCCTGCACTGCAAGCCGCTGGTCGTCGAGCATCTCACGGAAGCCTGCGACACAGACAGAGCACGCGAGGCACTCGGTCAGCAAGCGTTTGCGAAGCACCTCAAACGGCTGAGAGTGCCGGTGGTTGTCGCAGCCCTCCAAGGCATTGCATGCGGATGGAGACTGGATGCTGAGGTGCTCACCAATGGCAAAGCCCTTGAGCCCCGGTGGCGCGTTGATGCCGGTGCCGCGAGCCTTCACGTACGCCTCCTGCATTAACGAAATCGCTTCTCTTAGTAACAACATTGTGTCTGCATACTGTTGCCAGTCATTTGCGACGGCCAACGTCCGCTCACCATGCAGCCACCATGAGCAACGCATCACCCATGCCGCTCGTCGTGCCCCCCCCCCTCACCTTGAGCGTCCACAGCCACATGAAGTGCCGCGCACGCTGCTTCAAGTCGGTGATGGCTGTGCGTTTGCGGGGTGGTGGTGGCGTTGTTGGTGGTTTGCCAATTCCCAAGGGAGGGGCCGGCGGGCGGCACGCATCATCAGCGCAATAGCCAAGAGGTACACATGGCAAGTCACACAGCCCACGCTTCGTACATCTTTGCGACCCTGCACACCCCCACACACACCCAAGTCCAAAATCTCTCACCCTCCAGGTCTCGAACCTCCGCCGGCGCCAGCCGCCGCCGGGCCAGCGCCATAGGGTCCCGCGGCGCCCTGTCCAGCCTCTCCACATCCAGCCCCACACTCATCACCACCCGTCCGCCGTCGCCTCCGCCTCTGCCTCTGCCTCCGCCAGAGCCCACCGTGCTGCTGGTGCCGCTGCCCTGGGCATCGGCAGCCGCCGAGCAGTGCCCCGGTTCCCGCAGCACTGCCACGCCTGCAATCCAGAACGGGAACTGGACATGTCACCGAGCCCTCGTTTGGATCCTCCCTCACATGGTATCTGCGTACCCCTGTTCTACGGGTGTACGTAAAGCGCAAGCTGGCATGTGAGCCTGCCTGCCGTGTGCCGTGTGCCCGACACGCTAATGGGGCCTGGCTGCCGCCCCCGCCCCTGCCACCGCACCTGCCAGGTCGTGCGTGTGTGTCAGGTTGTGCCGCAGCACGGGCCAGCCGTTACCGCCCGGCACCAGGTGCGGCTTGCCGTGCCCGTTGCGCGCGAAGCGCAAGTCCTGCGGGAGAACAAGATGAGCGCGCAAAAGATACGCGGCTAAAGGTTGCAGAAATGCAGGATTGCCTACACCGCTACAGCCTTTTTACTGCCGGGCGTTGGCATGTAGGAGACCTCATCAGATGGCGGCTGTGGGGTGCCCCTCCCACCTGGGGCGTAACGGCCGCCGCATCGCCGTTACCGTTGCCATTGCCCATGCAGAAATCGCCATTGCCGTTGCTGGCACTGTGAGCGCCGCTGGCACCAACGCATGCACCGGCGCTGCCACGGGTGCTGCTAATGCCGCTGCTGCCGCCGCTGCTGCTGCTGCTGCTGCTGCTGCTGCTGCTGCTGCTGCTGCTGCTGCTGCTGCTGCTGCCCTCCTCCGCCAGCGCACCACCCACGGCGCGCGCCAGCACGGTCCGCGCGAGCGCGCGGGCGGCCGTGCGCTTGGCCGCCACCTCCGGCGACTTGCTGCCCGCCACCTCCGCCGCCTCGGCCGGCGTGATGCAGCCGCGGTTGCGCGCGGCACTTGCCGGGCTGCACGTCGTCGCCTGCGAGGTTGGGCATCGTGCGAGGGAGCCGTGTGCCGTTCGTTGCTTGGGCTGCAAGGCGTGGCAGGCCAGCAAACCCCCGGCGCACCGACAGACCAGGCCATTCCGTACCCCTCAAGACGCTGCACTCCTGTCCTCAGCACCCAAAACTTCTGCCGCTTTATCACTCTGCACCGGCACGTGTGCACGCTCCTGATCGCTCTTTCCTGGCGCATTCGCATGCACCGTGTCGACCCTGTACCCTTGTGCATTCTTGGCACACCCCTCTCCTCCTCCCTCCCAATTGTCTTCCCAAACGCACGCTTCTCACCAGGTCCAAGGGGGTCCACCACACTTGCAGCCTGCCTGGTCGCAGTGGCGGCGCACCGCGGCCCCAAGCCCTGCCCTCCAAGCCACTGTGCGGCGGTGGCAGCTGCACCGACGCCGCTGCCTGTCCCGGAGTGGCCCCGCCTTGCGCCTGCCGTCCCGTGCCGCCGCCGTTGCCATCGTTCCTTTCATAGCTAGTCTGCATTTGCCCGCTCCAGCTGCTACTGCCGCTACTGTCGGCTGCACTCGAGTTCAAATGTTGCGTCTGAAGCTGTTTGTCAGCACGCGATGGCGAGCCACCGCCGTTTCGGTGCTGGGGTCCGAGGTCGCATGCAGGGGCCGCATCCGAGCCGGGCCCGGCAGGTCGGCAGGTAGTGGCCGCGGCAGCGGTGGTGGCGTTGCAGGCCGGCGCCAGCGTGGCGGGCCTGCGTCGCTGCAGCGCTCCTGCGCCTAGCAGCGCAACAAAGCTGTGACTGCGACTGCCAGGCTGGGATGCGGGCGAAGCTGGGCATGGCGACTGGCTGCTTGTGGGGGTGCACGCAGGACGCAGCACAGCACCAAGCGGCGCGCCTTGGAGGGCGTTGGTAGCTAACGCATATGGAACGGACCCGGCTGCTGGCTCAAAATGCCTCCCGATGCCAGACTGCCACCTCCAAAGGCCAAAACCTGGCCCAGCGACGCAGCGACGCATCGAGCTGCACGATGGGGGCGCCAAACAGCTATTCTTGCTTGCCCCAGATTGTGAACGTGCATTAGCGGTGCATTTTATGACCGTAGTCATGTGCGCGGCCGAAACAGCGCTTTCGCGGCGTAGGCAAAAAATGCTGACGCGGCAAACCCGGTTCAGTGGCGCCTAGGAGAACTCCGCGAGATTATCGTTGTTATCGTCATGCAATATGGCAGCTGCATGAGCTCGCAGCCCACCCAATGCAAGCATACGTTTGGTTGGTTCCAAGTGCAGCAGTGCTATACGGACAGGCTAGTCTCCAAATGATGGACACTACAAGAACAACACTGGAATATACAAACTTCGTGCGGAAGTAGTTTGCGCAGGCGCGCTGGCGCCGCATTGGCATACCGTCGGCACGTACCGCACGCTCGCCGCCACGATGACCCTCCAGTCGTTTTGCCGTTTCCAACTTGCTGACCCAGGTGTAAGCAACAGCTTGATAGTGCACAAGCTCGGGTCACATTACGATGTCAGCCAGAGAACGGCTCAAGGGTCTCCAGTTTGCTCTGCTGCGCCCCTCCGATCCACCCTGAACTTGCCGCGCCTCCCGCAAACCTCCACATCCCTGTATCTCTGTCACATCATACCTTCCATCCTGCAACCGTTAATCAGCCCCGTGTACACCAGTATTTCGGCAACACACATATCGGCTAAACTTCATCATGGCTTCTGTACGCAAGGGGCTCCACCCATGGACCGATGGACGCCCGCCCCCCGTCAGACTGCTCATGTCTAGCGGTGCTACCCAGCAGAGAGGAGTGTGCGCTTGTTGATAACTGCATGTCTCCGTTTCGTCTCCATTGTGACTAGCCTATCGACCATATATAGAAATAATGAACCTTTGCACGGCGCTTCACACCTAGCACTGACGTTTGTGCTGACCCCAAAGCAACTTCCAGCTCCACCCTTGGCTCCACCCGGCTCCTGCGAGCTCTCTCTCGCGGTCTCTCACACCGACACGCCGGCGGCTATTGCGTCAGCCAGCGGCTGCCCCAGCTCCACGACTGTGCAGCGCGGCAGCGGGTGCTGCTTCGCCAGCACCCAGCGCAGACCCATGGTGCCGTGGCTGTGGTGCGCCGTGTCGATCCAGGTCACACCCGCCAGCAGCGCCGGCTTCAACAGCGCCGGCAGGCTGTCGGGGCTGCCGTCCGCGCGGCGGGGGTCGGCGTGCGCCACCACCTGTCCAGCGAAGGGTGAGGAAGCCGAAGCGCCGCTGTGAGACCACGATACCGGTACCGTAACTTGGGCGCCGGAAGCACGGTGTCAGCTTGGCTTGACAGCACATTAGTTGGTATGACCGGTGGTGACTCGCGCAGGCATGTATGTCTACTGAAGTACTGATTAGACCAGTAGCCTTAGCAAGCTTTGCGGCGCACCAGGCAAATGGACTTGTCGGGCATGTAGCGGGCGGTGGCCTTGTTCACGGTGATTGCGGGGTGGTTGGCGTAGTCCAACGACTCCATCCACCAGTTATCCAGCTGGAAGTTCCTGCATGTGCATTAAGATAAACACACAGAGCGGAAGGAGGTATGTCGGCGTAGGCACCAGGTGAGAGCTGGTAGATCACAGAGCTCAGAAATGGGTGGCACACAATCGCCTGCTGCCGTGCCGTACGGACTCACCAGTAGGGGCACTCGGGGGGAGTGGCCTGTCGTGGTGGCGGTGCAGTTGTGGCCCGGCACGCGGCACGGTACAGCGCCATGAGTTAGTTCTTGCTTGCATGGCCTCTGCCCGGCAACACCGTTGTCCATCCCACAGGCCGCGGGCCCCTGCCTCTCCCGCCTGCGCTCCGCCCACCTTCCAGCAGCCTTCAGTGCAGCCCAGCGCACATTGGGTTTGGCCCACCTGCGCCCTGCCCACCCACCCACCCAGCCACCCACCCACCCACCCATCCACCCACCCACCCACCCACCCACCCACCCACCCACCCACCCACCCACCCACCCACCCACCCACCCACCCACCCACCCTGGACCCACCCACCCACCCACCCACCCACCTGGATCAGCAGCGCCTGCTGCGGCCCCAGCCGCCAATAGCCGTGCAGGAAGTAAATGGCGGGGTCAGCCCAGGCGCTCATGTACACGTCGTGGTCAAGGCAGAACAGCGTGTTGGGGCGCGCCGCGAACTGGCGCGACCAGGCCTGGAACTGCATCACCGAGCCGTTGATGAACACAGACGCACCCGCCAGACCTGAAACCACCTGCAAGCGCACGGGCAGGAAACGGGTAACACGCTGCGGCACGCGGGCGGCGGTCAGCGGACTGCTAATGTGGCACCAGTTACCGAGCAGCGCGAATGGTGGCCAGCGGTGTCAGTGTGTGGCGCACCTGCCCCGCGGTGAGCGCCGGCTTGTCCTCCTGCCCCGTCGCAGGGTCCACAACCGGGATGCTGGCGGCGCCACTGGCGCTCGAGGCCGTTGCCGCCACCTGCGCCGCTTCGACCGTGGCCAGCGGCAGGCGCTCAATGTGCAGGTCCGCAGGCACCTCTTTGGTCCGGTCCAGGAACGTCTGGCGGACCTTGGGTGGCAAGGCAGCGGAGGGCACACCCGGATGAGGTGCAGGCCGGCTGTGTGACTGCACAGGTCTTGGTGATACACGTATACGGCTGCAGGAAGGGGTCCCGCTGTAGCCTGAGCGCTCGTAGGTGCGCTCCCGCCCCCCGGTGTGCTCACCACGATGCGGCTGGCGTCAGCAGGCAGTCGCAACCAGTTCTTGCCGCGCGGCTGCGGCGTCAGAAAGATCTGTGCACAAGGCAGTATGACGTAGTCAAACACACTGCTGTCCTTATCGGAAGGCCATTGGCGCCTCTTGACTGCCATAAGCTTATCACAACACCTCCCTTTCCCACAGACATGGACTGAGATCCTCTTGTTCAGGCAGGGGCTAACCTCCATACGGCGTACAAGACGCCGCCTCCCGCCTGCCCCCTCCCCACCCCGCACATCACAGCCGCACAGCGCACCTCGAAGCTGCCGTCCTCCTGTGTGACCAGCCGGGAGCTGTCCAGGTGGTCGGGCCGACTGGAGCCCTGACCCGGCCGGCTGCCGCTGTAGCAGCCGAAGCTGAGGTAGGTGACGGTGCCGCGGGTGCCGCGGATGCGGTACTCAAACGCGCCAGACACTGCGGGGGCGCGGACACATCGTGGACAGCACGCTGGGTGGTAACCTAGTAGGTGAATACGGGCGTTGCAGAGCCACAATGCAGGGCAGGAGCGCCGGCCGTGTAGTGCACAGCCCCTGATATGGGATGATGCCACGCCTTGCTAGACGTAACGACGCATTTTCATTCGCATTCTCACTCGACCCTCCCGACGGTGCAGGGACGTGACCAACTCCGCAACCAACATCCGGCACGCGCTGGTGGAGATGCTGCTGGGGCACAAGCGACCTGCATCGCTGCAGACTGGCGTTGGCGGCGTCGGCGGCAGCGGTGGCGGCGGCGGCGGCAGCAGCAGCAGCGGGGGCGCGTGCGCGCATCTTGGTAGCGGAGGGGGCGGGAAAGGCCACGTGGAGGAGGAGAGCGCAGCGACGCCCAAGAAGCGGTGCAAGCGCGCAGGCTGAGGAGCTGGCTGGTGTCTAGGTAGCGGTCCGCGGTGGGGCTGGCAGGGCATGCGTAGCGGCATGACAAGTAGTGCGGCTGTTGACAACTGTGCTGCGTCTGGCTGCGGTTGGCTCTGCTGTGGCATCGCGATTGCTAGGCACCGGTTTGGCTATGTGCCTGTGGAAACCGACCCCGGCTATGTCCGGGCGATGAGGTTGTTCGGCCTCAGACTGTGGAGGGGCTCAGCCCTTTTTCCCGTGACCGGGAAACACTTGTCATTCGTGAGAGCGCCCCCCACGCCGCACCAGCCTTCACTGACGCCCGCTTCAGTCCCCGCAACCCCACGCCGCAACCCCCTATGCCCACTACCCCTCTCTGCATACACACCTGTGCCGTACATGTACAGGTTGTCAGGATTGTCCGCCCCCAGTTTCACGTTATACGGCAGCGGCCGCAGTACCGGGTAGGCAGGGTCCCAGCTCTCCAGGAATGCCTCCACACCTGCTCGGGGGCGGAGTTGGGATGGCTGTTTCCAACTATGAAGAAGCGGGAAGGGCACAGAGCTGTAGCCGGCGGCCGTGTGTTGCTGATGACAGAGGCGGTAGGAGATTGGTGAGAGGTGAGGTGACATCAGGTTAGGCCAGGAGGCGGCGCATTAAGCCTCCAACCAGTCAACAGAGCCCTGGATTAACGGCTGAGGGGCTGAGAGTGTGCCAATCAGAACCACAAGCACACTCTCAGCCCCTTACACTGTCAATCAGAACCACAAGCACACTCTCAGCCCCTTAGCCGTGCCTTGGCAACGCGTCAAGGACGCCAAGATTACGGCTTGCCTTCCACTCTCACGCACTTACGCTATACCGTACTGCATGGCGCGCGTCTTCAGCCCTATGCGCACCTCCTCGGAGGACGCGGCTCATGTACCGGAGCCCCTCACGCCGGTCCAGTGCGTCAACAGCTGCAGCACCTGTTGCTGGCGCCGGCGAAGCGGTCCTGTCAGCCCCCGGTGATGGCACCACATAGTCGGCGAGGCCCTTGAGTGACTCGCAGAACTCAATCCAGGCTCGTCCTGCACAGCCATGGGAACGCAGCACAGCACAGCTCAATACAAAAGCTCAAAACAAAAGAGAAAAGCGTGATGGAACAGGATATAATTCACCAACGCGTGGAACTCATTGCAATTTCAGCGCTGGTGCACGGCAGCGACATAGCACAGTCGTTGAGCGGGAGTTGACACAAACCATCGTCGACGGACGCCTGCGCTGCGTCCTCAGCGCCGCTCCCCGCCGTCGCGCGCATCGCCTCCCGCTCAAGAACTCCCACATAAAGCTTCAGTAGCAGCGCAAACTTGTACAGCCCTGCAACACACAGCCTCAAAATCGCAAGCGGCGCTCGCGCCCACGCGCGCAGCATCGTCATAGCTGTTATGTTATGTTTAGAGTATTGTGCCGTGCTACCGCAGTCACGGTTCCGGAAATGGTCAGCCAGATCCAATTGTTCAGATGAGACAACTGTGTGGAGAGTTGATTCTTTCAGCGACTCAGACGGAACAAAAATAATACTACTAGTGTCTTTAATTGGAATCTATTTCTTTTCCAAATCAGAGTCACAAAAGACCTACTGCTGCCTAACTTGACGCCTGCTTCTCGGATTTTTCCATTCACTTCTTCTTGCATTCTTACATGCGTAGGGTTCGCACAAGGTCCTCGCGGGGGTCCCAGC
The DNA here is from genome assembly GCF_000002595.2 of Chlamydomonas reinhardtii. NCBI lineage: Eukaryota > Viridiplantae > Chlorophyta > Chlorophyceae > Chlamydomonadales > Chlamydomonadaceae > Chlamydomonas > Chlamydomonas reinhardtii. Next base: position 2,997,148 of record NC_057004.1, on the reverse strand, counting down.
GGTCTGAGGCAGGCTTTGCAGAACGCCGCTCGCTCAGAATTATATTGACGGCGACAATCATAAACACTCATTGACGTGGAAACGGGTGAAATCTAAAACACAACCGACGGACATGAAGGAGGCCGAAGCAGAATCGGGGCCAGCGTCGGGCCACGGGCGTGTATTTCGAGTCGGATGTGCCCTACTACCCAAGAAGGTCGCGCGCTACTACACCTCAGCAGTGCGCAAAGTTGCACGGCTAAAAGGCATCAAGCTTGAGCTCCTGGACCCTGCGCGCAGCCTGCTAGACCAGGGGGAATACGATGCGATAGTCCATAAACTCAGACCGAATACGGGTGAGCCGGGGTGCCCGTTTGCAGTGACGTCGCGCTTTGTCGGCGAGGAGTTGCCTGCAATTTCCGCGTTCTCGCTGCGAGTCAGAGCTGTAGCCGGGGCATCGTTGTGGGATTCTGTGTTACTGCTTTGAAGGTTCCGTGGACGCGCCGGTTAGTGCGACAACCCTGCGCTGGTACCAGCAGCACCGCGTCGATCCCTCTTCCGGGGTCGCGCCCAGACTGTACCCTTACCCGGTCCCGTTCCCACTGCATCTCCCATCCACATTCCGTGGACCACAGCTTGGGAACAGAACCTACAGGAGTACATACGGGCTCACCCGGGAGTGAAGGTGATTGACAGCCTGGCGGGAATCCGCATCGTGCACAACCGCGCGACGATGCTGTTGCCGCTCCGGGAGCACGGGGGCCTGCTGCTGCACCCGCCGCACGGCTACACGCCCCGGAAGCCGCATGTGGGGGCCAGCGGCTTCCACACAGCACGCGTGACGTCGCCCATGCAGGTGCGTGTGCAGTTGTGCACGCTTGCTGTTGCTGTGTGGTAATGCTGTGCACGGATGGTGATGGCGCGAGACGGGCGCTAGTGTTGGTGGGGCCATCTTCAGGCACCTGCATCCAGCATGCCAGGCTATACGCCCATGGCTTCAGCTGCTGTCGCAACTTGCGCGTTGCGCCCTGGCCACTCAACCTCGGGTCTTGGCGACAGGTGGACATCAACGAGGGCTGCACGCTGTCGGAGGCGCAGGCGCTGCTGGCGGCGGCGGGGCTCAAGCCGCCGTTGCTAGTGAAGCCGCTGTGGACGGACGGGAGAGAAGGTCCGTGCCCGCTGCTGCACAGGGTACCGCACTGCACCTTACCATGCAGCTTTCCTCTGGGGCGCGACAGCATCGCGTATTGTGTTCGGCATGTCAAAGGCTGTGCACCCCGCCCCTGCCCTGTTGTCGGCCTGCAGGCAGCCACGGGCTGGCGGTGCTGCATGACATGGCGGCGCTGGGCAAGGTGCTGCACGGCGCCGTCAGCAGCGAGCTCAAGCCGCCGCTCGTAGTGCAGCAGTTTGTGGCGCACGGCGGCGTGCTGTTTAAGGTGGGCGGAGGAAGAGAGGAGAGGGGTGAAGGGAGGGAGGGCGGGGGAGAGGGCGTGAGCATGTGTAGGGAACAGGGCCGACCCGGATTGGGAGGGAGCGGCAGGTGCCCGTGTGACGGCATGGGCGCATGAGCGCGAGGCGGGAATGCCTGGCGGGGACCAGGTAACGGAGAGAGAGCTGCTTATGTACCTGCTGGTGATGATGCTACATCCTGGCTCACTTGCCCGCCACCACGCACCGGCATGTCATGCCGCTTGCGGCCACCTGCAGGTGTACGTGCTGGGGCAGCGCACGGTGGTGTGCCAGCGGCCGTCGCTGGGCGAGAACTATCTGGGGCAGGAGGCGAAGCGGGCGGGTGTGCTGTCGCTGCCGCGCATCAGCTGCAAGTCCACCTACGCCAAGGACTCGCCGGAGTACCGCTTCAGTGCCGGCGTCATTTACGGCACCGGCAACGGGACAGGGGCTGGGGTCAGAACATGCGGCGTCGCGCCGGTCGCCACGTCGACGGCAGAGGTGCAGACCTGCAGCAGCAGAGGCGGCGCAGCCGGCGGGACTGCCGGCAGTGGGCTACAAGGGTCGGGCCACGGCGCGGCAGACGCAAGTACGGGGCCGGACTCAAGCGAGCAGGCGGTGCTGCGGCGCGCGCGCTCGCCGCACTCACCGCCGCCTCCGGCGCCACCGGGGTCACCGCCATCGACGCCCCCGCACCCGGGCAGCGCGGCGGAGGCATCGGGTGGGGAGGCGCCGGCGGGGCCGGTGGCGCAGACCACACCGTCGGCTCATTTTGCGCCGACGGTGGCTCAATCCATGGTTCCGCCGGACTGGGTGACGAGCGCGCTGTCGGGGGCGCTGCGGGAGAAGCTTGGCCTGCAGCTGTTCAACTTTGACATGATCTGCCCCGTGCAGCAGCCAGCGGAGGGCGAGCGGCTGTACCACGTGGTGAGAGGGTTTGCTCTGGGTTTGGAAATGGTGGAATAGCAGGAGGAGGCGGATGGGCGCGCTCGGCGTGGCGATGTGCTGCGGGGAGAGGGGCTGTCAGCGGATGGGCTGCCAGGGCGGGCGCCGTCAGGCAGCAGCCTCGGGCTTGTTGAGGCTGACTTCATGAAGTGTCCATGGCGCTGGTGCTGTAGCTACAAGTGCTGGCCCACCCTCCACCTCACTCGCCGCTGACATGCCACCTGTACGGTGCGACGCTCTGCTGCGCTGGCTGCCCCGCAGGTGGACGTTAACTACTTCCCGGGTAGGCAGATTGGGGCTGTGGGTTGCGACAAGGCTACTGCACGGAGGTGCGGCGCAATCCCGGGGATGCCGGGTCGTTGCTCGACGCGGCATGGACGTTGCCATATGCATGCCTCTCTGATTGTAGGTGTTGACAAGCTTGACAACTTCGAGCAGCTGTTCGTAGACTTCCTGAAGGCCACCTGCGAGGGTGAAGGTGAGAACGCAGACCTCCTGAATGGGCGTGCCCGGATCAGGACCTCTGGGTCGCATGCCGCGCACCTGTGATGCCTCTACACAAAGTACTGGGTTGGCCTTACCGTGCTGTAGGCTCCACGGCCGCGGACATGCAAGTGGACAAGTCGGCCAGGAGCTGCGGTGCTGGCGGTGAGGCGGACGCGGCCGGCGGTGAGGACGGCGCCTCATCGGTGTCGTGTGGCGAGGTCGAGGCCGCGGGGCTGCTAGGGCCTGATGGCGGAGATGGCGAGGCCAACTGCGGCGCGCCGGCTCCGGCGGCGGAGGCCACCGCTGGGGGCCATTGGGAGGCGCAGGCAGCGGGCGTGGCTATGGTGTAGTAATGCCCTTATGCGGTGGCGTGCGAGCCCATGAGACCCTTAGGTGACCTGGGTCGGGGTCTACAAGCAGGTTGCGTCACATGTTTTCAGGCGTTCGATGTCTCATTTTTGGACTACGGTGCATTCCCGCTTTCATAACGTACATGTGTATGGGCATGGGACCGCTCACGCTTTTGTTCAGGGTTCAGGATTTCCCGACACGGTGATCCTGGGGGCAAAGCCCTCAGTATGCCGCTTCGCTCCGGGGGCTCAGCCCAAAGCATGTGTTTCATGTACGGTAGCTCACCTTGAAAGGTTTTGTGATTTATGCGTGACAGTTTGGCCAGCGTCGGTTGTTCTTGCTCTTGGTTGGGTGTATGGAGCATGGAAGGGTGGACAGCTAAGGTGTGGCACAGCGGCACAACATGTATACCACCGGTGAAGGTAGCGCGCTGCTTGCTGATGTGGCATCGGCGGTAGTAAGTAGCGGAGGTGGTCAGGACGGGCCAGGACTGGGCGCTGCGCGCAGTTTGGGGGCATTCACGTGGCGAGCAGGAAGGCCGGCGATTACCGGTAGTTTGCGCGTGCACGCGTGGCTTCCACAACACTACAGGCGGCTCAGGTAACCATAGTCATTTCAATCGTTGGTGCATGTCCACACGTATATCCACAGGCTTAAATGATATGGGCAGTAGTGATGCAAAGGTTAAACCACGGTCATAACCCCTAAAGCCGCTGAGGCGGTAAGTCCAGCCCGCGGCGAAGCGCCCTGAGCAACTCACAATCACACCCTTGCCTCGTTCAACGGTACCGTACGGTAAAGTGCAAGTCGTGTCAAAGGACCCACGACTTCCGCAGCCGTGCCATGTCTTCTACTTCCAGCTCAAACTGAAGGCGTTCCCAGTTGTTCCTCAAAAGCCTCTCCCTGCAATTTGACCACGCAGCCCACTCTCGAGGTTGCGCCGCCCGTGGAAGTACTGCCACCGAACTCCATTATTCCCATCGTTTGTAGTTCCACAGAAAGTCTCACCCACAGACAACCCACCTGGGGTTGGCAGCATTCAGTCTCACGTCATAGTCAACCCGAATGCAAGCACGCATTAATGCTCTGACGTCCAGTGCTAGCCCTCTCGCACCGTTCCCGTTGTGTAGACCAAACATTGTTGCTTCGTGTGGGAACATGGCGAGTGCGAGAGAGCCTCGGATGCCCTCGCCTCCCCCGGTCGGCTGGACATGATAGTCCGCTGGCGAGGGCGGGCTGTTTAAGTCTCCCTGTTGCAGTATTTGCGCCCCAGTCTTTGGTTGACCGTGGCATATAACATAAATATATGCTCTCACCGCACGCGCGCATCACAAGGATATGAACCACACACAACACATGGCAGGACAGGGCGGCTGCTAACATGCATCGCCGCATCACGTGCAGATTGGTCAGGCCGCCGCGGTATCTAAGGGACCAACCAGCTCACGCACCGCGGGCATACCTGCTACTAGGATAGCCACCCGCAGCATGCAGGGGCACACACAGTGCTATAGCCGTCCTGTACGCCCCCGCTCGCCTCGTGGCTAACCACCTTGCAGCCCAACTGCGCCTGCGCAACTTAGCGCCCAGAGGGGATCCCAGAGGAGTTGGTGCCGTTGGCGAAGCAGCCCAGGGCGTTGCCCACTGAGGCCCCAATTGCGTACATGGCATTTTGTGAGATGTTGAAGTTGGCCTCGCAGGTCAGGCCCTTCTGCTGCAGCTCCACGTAGCCCGATGAGTTGGTGACCAGGTACGTGTCCACCTGCGCGTAGATAGGACGCAAGTCTTGGACAAAGGCATGATAAATAATGTGGTAGCAACGACGTTCTTAACGCCCACAGCCACCAGTCGTGCATGACGCAGCAACTCACGTAGCGGAAACACTGGTCGCACGACTTGTTGCCCTTGTTGCAGGGGCTCTGGTTGGTGGCGCCCAGCACGCCGAACAGGATCATCAGGCAGCACAGGCAGCCGCCCACCAGCTGGATGCTGGTGATGAAGCGGAAGTACGGCTTGTCGGGCTTGAACGGCCACGAGTTGGTGCCGGGCAGGAAGGCCACCAGGACGGAGTGGATGGACGCGTACAGGCGGATGTAGAAGCCCCACCAGAAGCCGCGCCACGTTTTGCGCCACCAGCTGCACAGCACACAGGCAGGTGGAGTGTAGGAGAGTAGGAGTGAGGTGCGGGGCGGTTTCAAAGCCATGCCGCAACTTACACCACAACATGCGCCCTAGCCTGCACGACTATTGAGTTTGTATCTAATCAGGTCGGAGCTAGGTGTAGAACTCACCCGCCGCTGCAGCACGTTACTTCCGTCTCCTCCTCCTCCTGCTCGGTCTCCGAGTCTGTTCCCATGTCCCAGGGCGCCGTCCCCGAGTAACCCGTCGGCCGGTCCACCTCCAGCGGCAGCGGCGCGCCGTGCGCACTGGTGCCATTGGCGTCGTCGGCCACATTGGCCTTCGCGTCACCATTAGACTGGCCGTTGGGCTGCTTCAGGTCCAGCTGCACGTCCGTCGGGGCCACCACTGGGTCGTCGGTGTGCGGCGCATCCGGAATGCCGTCCGCCTCCATTTCCGCCTGCAGCTCCTTGACTGCACAGGACACGAGAGAGGGCACACTGCGTTGTACGCAAAGCTCGCCCAAAGCCTTTCGTTGGACGCGTCTGGCCAACCCCAACCCCGATACTACGGGCTGATTTGTGTACTGCCAAGTCACTCACGGTCGTCCAGGTTGCCCTCGTCCTGGAACGTCTTCATCAGCAGGCGGTACGTTTCCGCGCGCAGCACCTCTGCGTTGCCGGCCTTCTTGTGCAGGCGGTACACATTCCAGCGCGCACTCTTGGCTTTGTCGGCCCAGTCCTGCAGGGAGTGCACATTGGAATCTGGAATGCCCCCATCCACACACAAGGCCATCCCGTCTTTGACGCGCATATCCGCAGCCATTCCACTAATGTGCACCTTGACCGCTTGTAAAAAGCACTCACCCGGAACATGCACGTGCAGCAGCACAGATAGGCGAGGCGCCGCAGCAGGCGCCGCCACTGCTTCTTCATGAAGCGGTAGCACTCGTTGATGATGTCCTCCTCCTCCACGATGTATGTGTATTGCAGCAAGTTCTGGGCCTCCACGGGGGCGCGCTCGAAGATCTGCGACGTGCCCATACAGTGTCAGCGGCATGAACATAGACATTGGCTGTGGCTGCTGGTTGACGCTCACCAGGCCCACGACCGCAACTGTTGGCAATCCAGCCCTAACTCCAGCCTTCAGCAGCTCCCAGCAACCGCTGATGTGAGCCAGACCGCGCCGGCTGTCCATTGCTCTGTGTTCTCCCCTAGGCCCCCAAAGCAAGCAGGCCTCCAGAGCAGGCCTCGCGCACCTCGTTAAGCGAGACCAGGCGCTGCTCCGCCGTCATCACGCGGTAGTACTGTGGAGCACACATGAGGGATGTCAGGGGGGAAACGACCACAGTTCAGATCTAGGATCGCAATACAAGACGCATGTGATAATACCGGGAACCATGAACCCGGGTCCGCCCACATGCGCACCTGGATCAGCAGCTGCATGGTCTGCAGGTTGACCACGATGAACGTGGACAACGAGGTCGGGTCTGCCCCTGTGTTGCCGTTCTGGCCGTAGTAGGCCGCCAGACCATAGATGGCCCACACGTTGAGCATGATCCACGTCGCCACGAAGTAGTAGAAGAAGCTCCCCTGCCACACCTGTTTTTAGCATGGCGCAAGCGGCGTGCAGCCTGAGGTAGAGCCCTAGACAGTTCTGTTTCCCACTGCCTGAGCAAAGCCGTGCGAATGTGTAATCAGACTCCGCACTCCGACAACTGGGTCGGCTTGCTCAGGCTACCAAGACCCGACTCCGGCAATAGCGTACTGCGATCTATGTCGCCAACATACTGCCGGCATTGGCTGGGTCCCCCATAGCGATTGCCTTGTACACCCTAATATGTCTTCGGCCCCATCCCCGATCCAGTTTGGTCCCATCCACCTACACGTACCATGACGTTCTCCCAGTCTGTCAGCACGCGCATGGACATCAGGCGGTAGTACATGAACTTTTTGATGGTGATTTCCTGCAGTCAGGCCATATGCACGCATTGGTTAGCACTTGCTGACCTCAAACGACATCGGACCTGCTAATTCCGGCGGTGCAGGCCCAGATGGGCAGCTAAGCAAGGTACATTGCTTTAAAACGCCAAGCTTGCTTTCCCGGCTGCGTAGACCAGTGGTCTCGCCATGGTATTTGACACAACCAACACTGGCTGGTCTAGATGCTCGAAGCCGACACCTGAGCACCGGGTGAACATTCAGACCGCTCCGCCCTCCTACACTGCTGTATTGCCCTTGCCCTTGCCCGCCCCAATATTGGCTTCCACGCCTCACCAGCGCCTGCACCAGCATGATGAAGAGCGTGATGAGCGGGTAGATGATGACGATGGCCTTGATGAGCGGCTGCCACGTGCCCGTGTAGTTGCCACTGTCCTTGTACTTGCGGTCCTGGTTCTCCACCATGATGGCCAGGAACATGACCACCGTGGACTGCACAATCAGAAACACCGTGACCACGAACTCCGACTGCGGGCCAGACAGCAGCAGGGTAGAGATGTCAAGGAGCTTGGTAGTTGGTAGTGGGGTACCCGAAACAGTGAGGAAACGACCACATGTACGCCACAGGTGATGGTGACGCGGCGCACACGATAATGTAGCATATGCACTTGCAACCTGGCCTTGGTTCAGCGTCAAGCCCACTTACCAGTAGGCCGTGCAGCTTGGGAGCATCGAACGGCAACGGCACCAGGTCCTCCGGCTCAATCGCGTAGCGGGGTTTGTGAGCGCGCTTCGCTTTCCAGTCCTTCACCACCACCTGGCGGAACAGAGAGAAAACACAGTCACTCGCCTGTTCTAATGAGTTCTCAATACAGACTCAGGCTGGACAATAGCACGCACCGCCTTCATCTTGGACAGGAAGTCCGGGTACTCCAGCTCCTCGTCAGCGCCTGCCTCAGGCTTCTCCTCCGGCGCTGCACCACCCGGGGTCCTTGGCGTCGCAGGCATAGAGCTCCTGTACAGCAATGTGACCAACAAGACGTCCGTATAAGCAGGTGCGATGCCACAGCGTTCATTTGGCGTTCCAACGGGCGCTAAGGTGGTGGGCTTCGACGCCGATGGACTTGACAATGGAGCGTGGGTTACATGAGCCGGAGCAGGCGCAAACCTCACAGCCTCATTCTGCGTGCAGACAAATCTTTAGCGGGCTAGCAATATGAGTGAGCTCACTTGGGGTTTGTTTGGTTGAACATCCTCCGCGCGTACTCCTCATAGGCCGGCGGGATAATCTGCACGGCGATAGGCAGCGACAGAATATCAGTACGTGGGCCTTCAAACGACGGTCACAGGCGACGAATAAAGGTAAGGCGCCCGCCGGTCTGCGACACCTCTTTACAGATGGCTTTTTTGCAGCTGGCGCACCAGGAAGTAGGGTCCGTTCCAAAACGCCTTGAAATTCACCCAGCGACCTGCAACATACACAGCGAGCAAGGCGTCCCGGTCACACGAACAAAATTGCGAGGGTGCTAGTCCGCAGAAACGATGTGAGCAGGCAGCAGAAGCATGAACACGACCAACAGGGTTAGCGCGCAATGATTGCTCAAGCTTACTGTTGTCAGGCTTTATCAGCCCGCGCTTGACTTCTGTGCCGGGCTTTTTGTTCTTTAGCTTCTTCTTCATGACTTTATCGAACGTAGCTGACTTCACAAAGCTCGCTGCACCCCTGGCCTTGCTTAGGGTCTTCTGCAAGGTCAGCCCCACAGCAGGTTCACTAGGCAGCCGCTCTGCGCGCACGTCTGCGCCCTGCGCAGCCTCCACATCGGAGGGTGACACAGCAGCCATCCCTATCGTCTTATTCGGCTCGGGTCAAACAGTTCAAGAGGACAGCATGGAGAAGATGGTCCAGCGGTAGCAAGGTTGCTGTCGCAAATAAGTGCTCGTGTACAGGACTGTCTATGTCAACTATGTACTAACTAAGTCAACCTGAGGAGCCCCAAAGAAAGGGGGCAGTACCACTTGTCCAATCGCTCGGCAGTCTGCCTCATTGTGCCTTCGGCGCCCCATGCGAAGCCCGTAAGTTTCCGGGTTTGGTACAGCTGTCGGTCTACACCTGATACGGGCCCAATGGATGGCTGCCGCTGTCTTTCATCAAAATGACTGGCGAAGGCACCTCGGAGCTCCTCCATCCAGAGCACCCCCAAACAGGTGGCAACCACACAGCCCAGCCTTCGGGACTGTACCAACCTGCCTTAACACTGTCCCGTCGCACACACCTCCGAGCCTGCGGCACGCTTCAGCCTCCTGAATAGCCACGAAAGGGGGACACGCCAGCTTTCGTGCTCTTGGCAGCAAGGCTAGGCGATTCAAGTGGCACTACAGTAGAAGAGTAACATGGGGCGAGGCGGCAGGTCAGCGGGCGCGCAGTCGCTCCTATCAACAATTGATCAACAATTCGACAAGACAAGACAAGACAAGAAAAGGTGGCTCTTCCTCGCAAGGGAAAAGTGGGCTGAGCCCACGCCACGTCCTCCGTCTGAGGCCGAAGGTTCCGATACTAGCCTCATCTCCCGGACATAGCCGGGGTCGGTTTGTACAGGCACCGCCCGCCATATGTGCCCAGTCGCGCCCAGCTATCAAGCACTAGTGCAGCAGGCAGCAGGCCAACCAGACAGCAAGGAAAACACCCCTGCCGCTGCAGCCGACTGCCCGCTACGCCATCCTCGTCAGCACAGGTCGCTAACCAGACAACACCGGCAGGTCTCAACCTGCGCGCCGGCGCCGCTTTGAAGGCGGCACCGCGCTGTCCTCCTCCACGTGGCCTTGCCCGCCCCCTCTGCTCCGAACATGCGCGCCGCCACTGCCGCTGGGCCCAGGGCCGCCCGTGCCGCCGCCACCACCGGGCCCAACGCCGTGGCCGCTGCTGTTGCCGCCGGTAGGCGCGGTGCCACCACCGCCGCCACCGCCGTCTCCAGGCCCTGCACCGCCGCCACCGCCACCGCCACCGCCACCGCCACCGCCACCGCCACCGCCACCGCCACCGCCACCGCCACCGCCACCGCCACCGCCACCGCCACCGCCACCGCCACCGCCACCGCCACCGCCACCGCCACCGCCACCGCCACCGCCACCGCCACCGCCACCGCCACCGCCACCGCCACCGCCACCGCCGCCGCCAGGCCCTGCACCGCCACCGCCGCCAGCAGGTCGCAGGGCTGCAGGCCGCGGTTTGCCAAGCAGCATCTCCATCAGCGCGTGCCGCATGTTTGTAGCCGAGTTGGCGTCGCGGCCCTGCAGTTCAACATGCAAACAGGGCGTGTGTCATCCCGTGTGTCACCCCGTATCATCTCCAAACCGCCCTGTGTCATCCCGTGTCATCCCGTGTCATCATATCCAAACCGACCTGCCGCCCCAAACCTGCCATCCCACTTACCCACACAGTCCCGCAGTGCTGGCACACTTGGACGTCGCGGGCACGCGAGCCACCAAACGGAATCACAACTTCCAGGCAGCGCTGCCCGTTACCAAGCAGGCGCCGTCCGCACTTCGCACACACCTGCTCAGACACAGAGATAGGTTTGGGCCAGGTAAGGTACGTGTGCATTGAGCGTTGTGCGCATTGCTTTGTGAAGATCACAGCGTACCTGGCTGGTGTAGTACTCGTCCACGTAGACCACCAGGTGGGCGTACTTGTCCACCAGCAGTCGCAGCAGCGCCCGGTTTGGGCCCCTGCCTGACCTGAATTGCGAAGTAAGTGAGTGAGTGGGTGAAGGTGAGTGGGTGAGTGAAGGTGGGTGAGTGAGTGCGTTGCTGAGCGAGTGGCCGGGTGAGTGAGTGGCTGAGTGAGCCAAGGACCAGAGCCCCCGCCTGACCTGCTGACGCAGCCGCCGTGGCCAGTGTTGGCGTTGCCCCAGCCGACGATGACCTCCTCCTTGGGCCTTCCCCCAGCCAGCTGCTGTGCCGTTTGCTCGAGGACCTGGACGGGCATGATGTTGTGCGGTGAGTTGTTTGCATGGGCTGTACAGGGCACGCATGTAACCTGGGACAGACTGTCTGGCTTATGGCCCACATGCATTTTGGCGGCCAGGATCACGTGCATCTGCGGCGTGTGCAAAACCTGCAAGAAGCGGGCCTCAGTCCAGAAGTGCCGGGCCAAGAAGGCCTAGTCGACTCCTCCGCCCAAAACCGGTGTTTATCAACACCACCCATCAACACCGGCCAACAGATCGCCTACAAGCAACTTTACTAAGGCTCTGTGTGGGAAGACACATGAGATTGGGGCACCCTATCGTATTGAGCACTTGGCTGAGCGTTCTGTCCAGGTATGCAAGCGGTCGCTGCGCAAGATAGCACACAGCAATACCGGCAGTGAGCAATGGGACAAGTTTCTGCCTTAGGTCACTGGTGTAAGAGGTGCTCCTTGCAGCACTTGTGTGGCACCAGGGCGTCCTCGTCACTCCATGTGCCGGTAGTAAAGCCGTGAGCATTGATTAGTAATCGGTATGACAGTTAGTGCAGGGAGATCATGGGACAGTCCACGAGCTAGACCACGACTCGTTGCTTGTGTAGCTGTAACATGGTGGAGGGGATGTGCGCGCGTGTGCAGGCGAGACGGAATGGGCTCTTATAGGCTGCCCTTAACCCCTTGCTTTCTGTGTTGTGCTCCAACATCGGCTCCACCACTGCCTCCCGCGCATTGCCATCCCCGTCACGCTGCAAGTGCTTCTTCCTTTTCTCCAGCTGGTGCAGCGAAAAATAGGCGGCAGGGAAAACTCGGCTGGAGCGAGAAGCGACCTCGCGAGTCCATGGACATCTTGACTTTCGCGAGGTCGCGAGGTCGCAAGGAAAGCAGCCCTGTCACGCGGATTCCACAAAGGAAGAGTTGCCAACTTCAAACTTTCCCCTTCGCACCCTTGTAGCCGTAGCACAGGCCAAACAATTCTGACGTCCGCCCAACCTTGCCCGTGTTAGGGGTGTGGGCCGGCTCCCACACCCCTAACGTTCATAATGGTTCAGAAAAATAGCACCCGTAAGGTGTCGCTGCGAAGCGTTTGCAAGGACGAGGCAACGCTCGCAGCAATTAGGTTCAAGGTAGATTTTGTGGCCACGCCCCTTCGGTACCGCCTGCTGGACTTCCTGCGGCACTTCGTCGTCTGCCGAACGGACCCCGCCTTCCACTGCGCGGTCTGCGACACCAAGTGGCGGGAGCAGTGCGGACTGGCTGCGCGGCGTCAAGGACGTAAGCATTAAGTCTAGAGCGCTTTATGCTAGAGCGCATTATGCGCAGGTATGATTGACCTGCTGGTTGCTTCCCAATGCCCGCAGTGCGCGAGCGGGCTGACGTCTCGCCACAACAGCACGTCTTCCACCGGCGTGTGCCAACCATCGACATCAACCTGCTGCAGGAGTCCGCGGCGCTCATCACAACGTCCACGCATCGTCGCCAACGCCAAAGCCTCCTGTCGCATTTCTACGATGCGCACTTTGCACCGCTGCTGAGCGAGGACACGGGTGGCCCGGCCATCGACATCACGGCGCACCACCAGGTACGGGTCACTCCCTGGGACCGCGGTCGTGAATGCCTCATGTCTTTGACATATGCCCTGTCGTTTCCTGTCGCAGCTGGTGCACCACCTGCTTCAAGACGTCCTCACCAACCTGGAGCAGCACTACAGGGCGAACTTTCCCAAATGGGTTCGCAAGTACTGTCGTGCGAAGCTGGAGGTGAACGACGATGAGGTGCCGCTGGGGGGACTAGCGGGCATGGCGCTTGGTCAGCCGCAGGCGGGCAACGAGGGCGGAGCAGAGACGGACGAGGAGGACGAGGAGGACCAGGTGGGCATTGGGGTGTGCTCAGCTTCTTTGTAGATGCAGTCTATCTGATTGTATCCTGGGTCAGGCTGGGTTGTGCTCTGAGGCTGCCGTTGTTTGCCCCCCTGCTAATTAATGATGTCTGTAACTCCCCATGCCCGTCCAGGTCCTCGAGCAAACGGCGCAGCAGCTGGCTGGGGGAAGGCCCAAGGAGGAGGTCATCGTCGGCTGGGGCAACGCCAACACTGGCCACGGCGGCTGCGTCAGCAGGTCAGGCAGCGGCTCTGGTCCTTGGCTAACGCAGCCACTCACTCACCCGGCCACTCGCTCAGCAACGCACTCACTCACCCACCTTCACTCACCCACTCACCTTCACCCACTCACTCACTTACTTCGCAATTCAGGTCAGGCAGGGGCCCAAACCGGGCGCTGCTGCGTCTGCTGGTGGACAAGTACGCCCACCTGGTGGTCTACGTGGACGAATACTACACCAGCCAGGTACGCTGTGATCTTCACAAAGCAATGCGCACAACGCTCAATGCACACGTACCTTACCTGGCCCAAACCTATCTCTGTGTCTGAGCAGGTGTGTGCGAAGTGCGGACGGCGCCTGCTTGGTAACGGGCAGCGCTGCCTGGAAGTTGTGATTCCGTTTGGTGGCTCGCGTGCCCGCGACGTCCAAGTGTGCCAACACTGCGGGACTGTGTGGGTAAGTGGGATGGCAGGTTTGGGGCAGGTTTGGGGCGGCAGGTCGGTTTGGAGATGATGACACGGGATGACACGGGATGACACAGGGCGGTTTGGAGATGATACGGGGTGACACACGGGATGACACATGGGATGACACACGCCCTGTTTGCATGTTGAACTGCAGGGCCGCGATGCCAACTCGGCTACAAACATGCGGCACGCGCTGATGGAGATGCTGCTTGGCAAACCGCGGCCTGCAGCCCTGCGACCTGCTGGCGGCGGTGGCGGTGCAGGGCCTGGCGGCGGCGGTGGCGGTGGCGGTGGCGGTGGCGGCGGTGCAGGGCCTGGAGACGGCGGTGGCGGCGGCGGTGGCACCGCGCCTACCGGCGGCAACAGCAGCGGCCACGGCGTTGGGCCCGGTGGTGGTGGCGGCACGGGCGGCCCTGGGCCCAGCGGCAGTGGCGGCGCGCATGTTCGGAGCAGAGGGGGCAGGCAAGGCCACGTGGAGGAGGACAGCGCGGTGCCGCCTTCAAAGCGGCGCCGGCGCGCAGGTTGAGACCTGCCGGTGTTGTCTGGTTAGCGACCTGTGCTGACGAGGATGGCGTAGCGGGCAGTCGGCTGCAGCGGCAGGGGTGTTTTCCTTGCTGTCTGGTTGGCCTGCTGCCTGCTGCACTAGTGCTTGATAGCTGGGCGCGACTGGGCACATATGGCGGGCGGTGCCTGTACAAACCGACCCCGGCTATGTCCGGGAGATGAGGCTAGTATCGGAACCTTCGGCCTCAGACGGAGGATGTGGCGTGGCGGCACAGCCCACTTTTCCCTTGCAAGGGAGAGCCACCTTTTCTTGTCTCCAGCTGGTGTAAACTTAGAATAAAATTTATTTGCTAGTGGTGCGCACAAAAGCTGACGCCCCTTGTTACTGTCTCCCTCGAACGGCAAGTGGGTTGATTGCACACCAAATCACACTGCGTGAGGCCGCAGGTCATGCAAGAGCATTGCCTTCAGCCTTCAGGGCATGGTCGGGTTTGTTTTCCACAGGCACCGGTGGCCAGAGGTCCCGTGGCCGTACGGTCCAGCTAAAGCGCAGCCAGTCGCCTACACAGCCGCTGCTGCTGCCAATCATACGCTGTGCTTGCCCACTGGCCCCTAACCAGGCACACGGCAACACGTGGTGCGCACGATCTAGCGTGTGCTAGGGTGTTCCCCAGCCTTGGAACAGGGGTGCTCCTACTCATGTGCTTCCAGATGGCATCAAGCAGCGTGGCTAGCCTAGTTGGGTCCGTCTTGTGCATTGTATGTTGCAGTCCTGCTCCAAAGTCTAGTCACCACCAGCGCGCAGCCGGCGCAGGTGACTGTACGCCATATACCGCATAAACACAAGAGCTGTCAGTGGAAGTGCATGACTGACTGCCTGCTAGCTCCGACAACCTCCTCTGGAATCGTGCGCATTCGTTTCCCCAAAGCATCTTCGATGACTGACATATCTCATCATCCCTAGGTCACAGTGACAGACGGGCTACTCGTGCACACGTGTCCTCACAGTCTTTGCTAGTAGTGGTTTCCGCTTGAAGCTGAAGTCTGAACCCATGCATGCATGCACGCACGCACCCTTGAACTGCCACATGAACACTCTCCATGTTTCAGCGGCCTAGCCATAATTCGGCCTAGTTCCGCAATGGCGCTGAATCCAGGCGGAGACGCGGAGAGCGCATGATGCTACGAAAGCACAAGGGGAAAGGGTCGCCGAGGTGTGCGGTGTGTCAGTTGTGTTTCATGGATCGCAGAGATACTGTGGTGGCCTCCTGCTACTTCGGCAATCTCTGCTGGGCGATTAAGAAGTTCCTGCAGATTGCGCTGGCCAAAGAGGGACCTGCCGTTCACATACCGGTGACGCGAAGTCAGCAGAGCCCTGCAGCAATTGAGGCACCACTCGGGGTCCAGTGGAGGCAAGGACAAGCGTTTGTGAGGTGCAGCGGAAACGCAGAGGCGGACCGCCTGAGCATGGGCGCAGGCGCAGGCTGGGGCGCGATGGGACGCAGGTTGGCGTATTCCCGTAGAGTGCAGCGCATTGCCAGACCCTAACACTCAACAATCAAGTTGCGACATCTAGGCATGAGCGCGCGGCAGGGGCGGGTGAACATGGACGCGCAGGGGCCAGCTTGCCATTGCCTGACACACACGCATGCTTGTCCTGCTTGCCGTACTCCTGCGGCCTGCCTTCCTCGCCTAACCCCTCACACACACGCATGGGAGGAATGGGACTTCGCGGACTGGACGGGACTTTGCCACCCTGCCCCTTACCCTGTTCCACCGCACACGCATGGGAGGATTGACACCCATCGACACACGGACAGACCCAACAAGTTTGCAGACGCGTTCCCAAATCCTAACGGCAACGTACAAGACTGGCAAACGCATGGGAGGCGTGCCGGTGTGCCAGGCTGAGGGCTATTTGGGAACGTGCTTTGCCTGAAACCACATCTTGCGGATGGGCAGGGAATCTATGCTTCCCATTCAGTGGCCGGGCTCAGGGCGATGTTAGCGATGGTGGCGCAGTTGCCAGGGTCAGGGCGATTGGGGCGAAGCGCCAGCGTGGCCCGTCGCTGCCCGCTATGTGGCTATGCATGCGGACCCGGCAGTCGCCAACTCCCAGTCCAAACTCCAAGGTCGTTCTACGTAACCTCTGTGTGCGGAACTCTGATTGTTATTGCGTTTGCGGTACCGCAATCAGTAACGCTGCAGCGTGCAGGTCGCGAGATAGATATGTTCGCGCCCGGTACCACCAGACGCCACCTTGTCATGCGTAGTGGTGAATCCAGCACAGGGCAATGGGAGCCAGGCAGTGGTCCAAATGCGTACAGCGCAATCAGAGCGACCGCCGATAGGTCGCGACACCTACACCGTACAGCCAACGACCGCAACAGAACCAGCCGCGCCACACAGAGGACCGCGTGCGCCATGACACACATCAAGTAGACATGTCGCTTCTTTGCAGCATGACAGGTGCTGATGTGGGTGTGAGCAGGCGGCCTCGGCACGGTGCGGGCACGCCCTCGCAACCACCGGACCCGAAGACTGGGCGCGCGGGGCTCTCCCGGAACCCGGACAACTAACTGATGCGATGTATGATGTAATATTTGTAGTGTAAGCGCCCACGCTTCTCCCAGCCGATGCCATCGGGACCCCCGCCCGAGCACCATGGTCGCGAGCGCCAGCGAGTTTAGTGCGAAGCCGTGCAAACCTGGCATACATATTAGACATTACCGCAGCTTGAACTGACATCACAACTGTGCGCGAGGCACCGCAGTTCGAGCACCTTTTGTCCACTGCAGCGTCTTTCTTGGTCTCTACATCAGCTTCTATCATATAAGAGACAATTTGAGTGTGTAGGATTTAATCTAGACAGCATTTGGCCGGCTGAGCCCCTGAAAACGAGGTTAGCCTGTGCTAGGCTCGCAGGTATTGCTGCCGGGCTTCGTTTCGTGTATCCAGATTAGCACGACGAGCTGCTGCTGCTAGGTGAGCACCAGGGGCCGGCCTGGGCGAGTTGGCGATGGTCACCGTGGGAGAACGGCTCGTGGCCTTATCGAGGGCTGGTGTCGCTTTCCTGTTGCGCGACAGTAACTGAAAATTACGTTGACTGGATATGCGTGCAAGAGAGGTCGGTCCCGCGCAAGTCAACCTGTTCTCGGTTGCGACTTGGCGCCAGCGCCAACCTGCGCTGATTGCCCCGCACCGTTGTGCCTTCCGGTCCCGTTACAATTTATGTCGTTTTCCTGCTTACATGCTACCTGTAGGACCTGCACGGTGCTGGCACCGACGGCTTCAGCGAAGTGCATCGCCGGTGTTCTCTGACCTGGGATTACGCGATATGATGCGGCCGGTTGGCCAGCTAGGGCGCTAACCACTCGACATGGACGGCGCCGAGGGCGTGGGCCGCGCTGGTATGGCCGACAACGCCGACGGCCAGGCGCCTGAGCTCGCGAAGGTGTGTACGTGCCACGCATCCAGGCACCCAAGCCGTGTAACGATGTTGCAAGTTCTGCAATGCCGTGCTCCCAACGTCCGCGGCCTACGGCTCCGTTGTGCGTGCGGATGCCCGCCCGCCTGGTCTGGTTCCGTTGCCGACGGCGGTTGTGGGTTGGGCGCCGACTTGACACACGCACGCGGCCATGCCGTTACGCTAGCATAATCGTGAACAGTATGACGATATGAGCGTACCGGGGATATAGCGCTTGAGGCGAAAGTCCAGTCTAGGTTATGGCGCACCGGCGACGTGTGTTCGTGGGCTTTGTTGGCCCGAGCGAGGACGCGGTCCGTTGCAGTCCGTTTCATTTATGCATAATTAACTTACAAGTTGCATAGGCCATTGACATAAGACCGTCCGCGGCGCGCCCACAGGACCACGACGCGGGCCGGCTGGATGCAGCGCTTGTGACGGGCGACGCGCCTTCAGCTGGCATGACGGAGGCGCCTCCGCCGGCAGCGTCCCCATGCGGCGCCCGCGAGGCAGACGCCGCTGAGCCGGGAGCGGCCAACGACCAACGAGGAGATGACCTTAGTACAGCACTCCACGACTCCACGGCACACGCTGCGGAGGCACAAGTAACGAAGACAGCAGCTGCATCTGACGCGATGGAGGTGGATGAAGCTCGCACGCGGCAGCCAGCTCGGCCACCTTCCAATCCCAGCTCAGCACAAGTTGAGCCGGAGGCCATGTCCTGTGACGGGCTATCGGCCGCTGGTGTTCGGCATGACCCTCCGCAACAGCAGGCAAGCGAGCAGGCGGCCCCGAGCGCTGATGCAGCTACACCAGCCGAAGCAACAGCCCAGGCCGTGCCACCAAAGCAACCACCACGGCAGCAGCCAGATGCAGCCGGCGCTGCAGCGGCGTGCGGAGATGCTGAGTCCATGGACTCGGAGCAAGCACCCGCTGCGGCCGGGAATGGGGTCGACGCGAATGCGCCGTCTGCTGAGGGCGGACCTGTTGCTGCGGAAGCTGCACCAGCCGCAGCTGAGGTTCCAGCAGACAGCGAGGAGGTCACAGCAGATCCGAGCGGTGCTGTTGTGGCTGCAGCAGCTGCTGACCCTGCCAGCAAGGCCGCCGCGGCTAAGTCGCATGCGGCAGCGGCAGATGGGGGCGTGGACCAGGAGGCAGGCCAGTCAGCGGAGGCGGGCGCGGCCGCAGATGTAACAGCAGCAGCCGCTACCGCAGACCCAGAAGCGCAACCAGAGCCGCTTGCTGAGCACAAGGCGCAGAGCGCACCGGCCGGCGGCGCTGGCTCGGCCTTCACCCTGGGGCTACTTGGGCCAAGTCAAGACGCAGCCGTTGGGGCGGTCATGTACGACCTGTGGGCCACCGAGGCGTCAGCATCGGGGCTGACTGGTGCAAAGCGGCGGAGCGGCGCCGTCGCTGCTGCCGCGCCCGGCGGAGTTGCCGCACGGGCTGGCGGTGGTGGTGGGCCGCCGGCCGCCAAGCGCGCCAAGCAAGAGGCTGGGACACCGCGGGCTGCCGAGGCTTCCAAGGCGCAACCAAAAGCAGCAGCTGCGGCTGCTGCGGGCAGCAGCCGACGGCCTCCACGCAGCGCCGCTGCCGCTGCGGCAGTAGCCGATGCTGACGCAAAGCCTGAGTCCACGGCACCGAAGTCCGCAGCCAAGTCGAAAGGCAAGACTACGGCAGAGGACGCGGGCGCCACCAGCAAGCAGCCCGCCCCCAAGGGCAAGACTACAGCCAAAGCAGCGGAGAACGACGCTGACGAGGACAAGGCAGCTGACGCTGCTCAGGCCACCGCAGTAGCTGCGAAAAAGGATGATGCCGCAGGGGGCAAGAAGGGCAAAGCAGTAGCTAAGAAGGCGGGGGCTGCGGAGGCTGCCAGCGGCGAAGCAGCGGGCGACAAGAACGGCAAGGCAACGGCCAAAGCTGGCAAGGGCGAGGCAGCGGGAGTCAAGGCGGAAGCAGCAGAGCCGCAGTATAGTGGGGCAGCTGACGCAAAGCGTGCAGGCGGAGCCAAGGGCAAGGGCGCGCAGCAAGCGAAAAAGAAGGATGGCGCTGCCGATGCCGAGACCGCTGCCGCTACGACGTCTGAGGCTGAGGAGGTGAAGCCGGAGCCAGGGGAGCCCAAGCCGCAGGGCAAGCGGAAGGCGGCAGCTGCAAGCGGGAAGAAGGGCAAAGGGCACGGCCAGGAGGAGGTGGTGGAACCTAAGGAGGAGAAGGAGGAGGCTGTAGCGGGTCCGTCGACAGCGGCAGCAGCGGACTCGCAGGCAACGGACGGTGGCAAGCCGGCTGCCTCCACCGCCGCAGCGTCGGAGAAGCAAGCGGCCAGCGGCAAAGGCAAGCGGGGTGCGGCGGCGGCTGATGCTAAGAAGCCGGCCGCCCGAACTCCATCCCGGAAGACAGCTTCGGCCTCGGCAGCGTCCAAGGACAATGCTGCCGCTGCGGGCAGCAACAAGGAGGCTACGTCACCTGGCGAGGGCGTGAAGACGGCAGAGGCAACGGAGGATGCGGAGATGAAGGATGCGGAGGTCAACGCGGAGGCACCGGCGGTGGGTAGCGAAGGCGCTGGTGGGAAGGACGCTGCGGCTGCCGCAGGAAGCAGCAAAGAAGAGCATGGCGGCGAGGCCGCTGGCAGCAAGGACGCAGCCGCTGCTTCTGCCAAGGCTGGCGAACGCAGCACCCGCCTGCCACGGCGCAGCAAGCTGCTCAAGCCGACACCCGCAGACGCAGCACCGAAGCCGGCGGGAGCGGACGCTACTGCGGCCGGTACGGCAGAGCCGGCAGCTGATGCTGCCGCCATGTCCGCCAAACTGGCGGGTGGTGATAACGAGGCAGTGGCCGGCGTCAAGGCCGAGGCCGCAGACGAGCCGGCCGCTGATGCTGCAGCGTCTAAGGACGACGACGCCGGCGACGCAACTGCGCCCAAACCGCCGCGGCCACCGCCGCCGCCTGGTCCACCGGGCTTCAAGGAGGACCCTGACTGGCTGGACTGGCCCATCAAGCTGACGGACGAACATGTGGACTTCATCCGCACACTGGCGCACAAGGTGTTCGCGGCCAAGGAGGCGCCGCCGCGCGACGCCAAGGCGCTGCTGCGCTGCTCGGGCATGTGGGGGCGCAAGCTCGAGTACCGCAAGGTAGGCTGGTTGTGTTTGCGGGTCAAAGGGCGGCGGTGCGGCACCGGTGGCCATTTTGGCTCTGTGGGCGTACGGCTGCCGTTGCGACGAGAGCCGACTCATAGTGATTGCAGCAGTGCTGAATCTTGACGACCTGCAACTTTCCGCCGTCCTCGCTGCCCGCCGTTTCCTTGCAGCGCGACGGTCGTGAGGGCACCTACCGGCCCATCTTCAGCGGCATCGTGACGGACAAGGGCACGCTGGCCTGCACCTGCGAGGCCTGCAAGGAGGAGAGGACGCACTCGCTGACCGAGTTCGAGGTGCACTGCGGCGGCACGCACAAGAAGCCGGCAGACCACACATGGGTCATCGAGCTGGGCCTCAACCTGCGAGACCTGGCGCTCATGACCTGCCGCTGCCTGGGCCTGGGCCACATCGCCGCCGGCACCGGCCAGGGCCGCATCAGCGGCGCCGCCGTAAAGGCTGCGCTGGGCGAGTCCGCGCTGGGCACGGGCGAGGGGAAGAAGCGCAGCGGCGGCGGCAAGCCCCGCAAGTCTGCTGCCGCTGCCGCGGCAGCCGGCGGCGCTGAAGGTGAGGGCGGCACAGCTGCCCTAGTCAGCTCGCGCCCACGCGGCACAGGCGGCAGCCCGGCAGGCCGCAAGCCCGGCAGGCTTCGCGCCGCCGGCTCCAGCACCGAGACGGAGTCCGACGTGGAGACCGAGACGGAGACTGAGGATGACCTGGACGACTTCGAGGAGCAAGTGGAGCGGACGGCGCCCACCGGCGGCACAGCCCGCCAGCGCGCCGCTGCCGCGCAGGGGGCCGCGGCCGTGGCTACCGCGGGCGTAGCGGGATGGGACCGCCACGCGCCCGTGCCGGCGGGCACTTGCACGGTGTGCTTGCGGGCGCTGCCAGAAAACTACAAGGAGCTGGCGGCAGCGCCCGTCAACGCGACCGTGAGTGCCAGTGCCTGCCTCCTTGTATCACTGCGTTTGGACACGGCTTGGATTGAAACCTCCTGGGCAAGGCTTGAAAACTTAAGCTATTGTTGCGGTATCTATGGTGAAGCATGTTGCTAATATTCTTGTATGCTCCTCACCTATGTTGCGTGCTGCAGGTCCTTTCCTGCTCCAAGTGCCAGGGCCACTGCCACACCTCCTGCGCGGCGCCTTTCGGCTTGCCGCCACCGAAGCCAGCCACGGCTGCAGCTCCGGCCGCAGCGCCCGCTGTGGACGCGCCCGCTCCACAGCCCGCGGCGGCGCCTGAGCAGGCACCCGAGGGCGCTGCCCCTAGCACCCAGCCCGCCGCGGCAGCGCCCGCGGCAGCGCCCGCGGCTGACGCCGCCCCAGTGGCAGACGCGGCACAGGCAGCCGACGCAGTCATGGTGGAGGCGGGCGAGCCAACCGCACAAGCTGCAGACGCTCCTTCCGTCGACGCCGCAGCCCCGGCCCCGGCCCCGGCCGATGCGCCTGCTGCTGTTGCCGCGGAAGCTTCAGCTGCGCCGGCCGCTGACGCGTCCGCTGACGCGCCTGCTGTCGCCGCTGCTGCAGACACAGCTGCCGTTGCCACCGACGCTGCCATTTCTGTGGCGGCCACCTGCGACTGGCAGTGCCCCCATTGCCGCCAGGTGGGCCGCGGCAAGCGCATGAAGCGCCCCAACCCCACCTACTTAGACCAAGACGCTGCAGCGACAGCTACCGCCGCCGGCCCCGCACCCGAGCGGCTAGGGCGCGGGCGCGGGCGCGGCGGCAGGCCGCCGGGCCCCGGTGTTGCAATCGGCGGTGGCCGCGGGCGCGGTCGGGGCCGCGGGCGCAACGTCATGAACATGACGCAGGCTGAGATCGCGGAGATGTACTTCTCCAAGGCGCGCATGGCAATGGCAAAGGGCGGCGACGGCACCATCCCCAAGCCCACGTTCAGCAGCGGCGCCGGCGGCGCCTTGGGTGGCCTGGTGGGTTCGCCACTGTCCCCGCGACTGGACGGCGCAGCCGGTGGGACTGGCGCATCCACAGCTGAGACGGCGGTTCCGAGCTCGGATGCTGCCGCCGCATCCGCGCCTCAGGACGGCGCCGCGCCGGCGGCAGAGCGTGTGCCTGCAGCTGAGGGTGCCGCCGAAGCGGCTGCGACAGCGCCTGCCGAAGGCGCAGCCGCGCACCCACCCGCCACGGCGCCAGGTGGCGCTGTGACAGCAGCACCAACTGATACCGCTGCCGCCGGAGGCGAGGTGGCCGCGGCCGGGACTTCTGGAACCGCCGCGCAGGTGCCCACGCAGCCAGGGGACGCGGCCGCCACATCTGCTGCTCCTGCCGACGTAGACGCAGCCAAGGAGAAGGCCAAGCGCGAGCAGGAGGACGCGGCGCTCGCACGCGCCATCGCCATCGCCGAGGGCTGGGGCGAGGAGGAGTATGGGGAGGAGTACGGTGAGGAGGATGAGGAGGATGACGACGATGAGGACGAGGAGGAGGAGGCGGTGGACGAGGACGACGAGGACTATGAGGGCGCCCGGCGGCGCAAGCGGCCGAAGGCCGCCGTCGCGCCGCCGCCGCGGACGCATTTTAGCATGGCGCCGCCGCCAATGCCGTCGCCCGTGCCCCGGCCGGCTGGCGCCCCTGCGGGTGCTGCGCCGGGGCCCGCAGGTGGCGGCGGCCGTATACAGATGACGCTGCCGGTAACCATGCGCGCGTCCGCGGCTCGCAGCAACGCCTCGGCGCGGCGGCAGGTGTGCGGCCGGACGCTGTTCGACGGCCTGCCAGGCGGCCTCAAGGTGAGAGCTGGGACCGTTTTCGCGTCCCGTAGACCCTGCTGTGTGGCGAAGTGCATGCTGTATAGCTGTGGCTCCAATACGTGTCTTATTCTCTCTGACTCAACCCAACCCTCGCCTCCCCGCCCCCCGCAGCACGACGACATCGTGTGGTACACGCTGCAGGGCAAGCGGCTCCTGCGCGGCGTGGTTCAGCTGCAGGCGTGTGGCGCCGCGACCAGCGGCATCCTGTGCGGCCACTGCGACACCATCATCAGCGCCTCCGCCTTCGAGGCGCATGCAGGTGCGCGTTTGGTGCTTGCGGGCTGGGGTAGATAACACACCGGTTCTGCAGGGCGACAGGATGCATCGCCGGCACTGCTCTGCCCCACCTGTCCTGCACCACATGGCTTCGCCCCGTACTTCGTCGCAGGCCACAAGCACCGGCGCAACCCGTATGAGGCCATCCTCACCGATGACGGCATGACGCTGAAGCGTATCGCCGAGCGCCTCATGCCCATTGCCGCCAGCCAGGCAGGCCACGCCTCCCCGCCACAGCCGCGCGCCAAGGGCGCTGGCGGTGCCCTGGCGGCCGCCGCCGCCGCGGTCGCGGCCGCAGCTCACGCCGCAGCGGCAGTGCATCACGATGATCACCAACACCACCACGACGGCGGTGAGGCCGGCGAGGACGACGACGACGTGGAGATGGTCGAGCTGGTGGATGACGCTGCGTAAGTCCGGCCCAGTCGGGCTATATACTGCTCTTACGTTGACTCTGTTTTGCGACGCTCCCTGGCTGGGCATGTCCCCGGGCTGTGCGGGTCACCACGTGCACGTCTTGTAGGAGTTGTAGCGCCGGGTAGCGGGCCGACCCGCCCCGGCTGCGGCAGTGTCCCTTGATGTGCACAAGCTTACTTGCGGACGCGTTGCCGCAGCAACGATGCTGTGGCTGATGATTTGGCGAGCAGCTGCGTGCTGTGCCACGAGCCGGACTTTGACCGGGAGGGCTTCAGCGACAAGACCGTGCTTATCTGCGACCAGTGCGAGAAGGAGTACCACATCGGCTGCCTGCGTCAGCACAAGATGGTGGACATGCAGGTGTGCATGGGGTGTGCGGAAGGTGCAGTAAAGTGGTGAGGCGAGGGTCCGTCGGGACGTAAGGCACCCTTGAAGGCCCCAACTCCGATCCGACACGCGGTGATGCTTGACCATTTGACATTTTCCTGGGTGCGTCCGTTTACAGGCGGTGCCGGAGGGCGAATGGTTCTGCAGCGACGAGTGCGTGCGCATTCGCGATGCGCTGGGCGAGGACGTGGCGGCGGGCGAGGTGCTCATGCCTGGCAACCCCGCCTACCGCTGGCAGATCCTGCGCGGCAAGAATGGCCGGCAGCAGACCTGGCACGCGCTGTCCACTGTGCTCAACATCCTTCAGGTGCGTGTGTGATGGCGCTGGGCGCTGCATGCGTGTTGGAAAGAGTGCGGTGCCTTGGCAGTCGTGCAAGCCGAGGCCTGCACACGCATTTGGCAGGGTTTCCTGCCGCCCTTACGTTGTTCTTCTTTGCCGCTGACATTGCTGCCTTGACTACATGCTATACCGCCTTGCAGGAGTCGTTCGACCCCATCATCGACACCGGCAGCGGCTCCGACCTGCTGCCGGCCATGGTCAACGCCGAGACGGCGGGCGACTACGACTTCCAGGGAATGTACTCCATCCTGCTGCGGTACAGGTGCGGACTGGGAAGTGGATACCGTAGTGACGGCGGCTGACGGCGATGCTGTTCGTTCGTTGACGGATGTGGGGTAGGCAGCACGGGTAGGCAGGGAGACGGGGTTGTGGTACGAGGCGGGACTGCGCAACGTGCCTGGATGAAGCCACGCCCCACGATGCTACAACTGCGCTGCGCACCTCGCAGGGGCCCGGACAAGGAGGCGCGCGGCAAGCCGGTGCTGGCGGCGCTGTTCCGCGTGCTGGGCAGCAGTATGGCGGAGATGCCGCTGGTGGCCACCCGCTACGACTGCCGCCGCCAGGGCCACCTGCGCGCGCTGGTGGACGCGATGCGCCACAAGCTGCTGGGGCTGGGCGTGCGCGCCATCGTTCTGCCCGCCACGGCCGACGCGGTGAGATACCACCAGGACGGCAGCTTGCGGCTGATACCAACCTCTACCCTCGTGCTCTTATTCACCACGCCTACGGCCAATGGCCGGACATGTATTTGTACTGCCCTACTCACGCGTCCCCGCTTCCCGCCTTCCCTTCCACCCGCTATCTGCTGCAGCAACCCGCCTGGCGCCAGCTGCAGTTCCAGGACCTGGACGAGCCGTCCACACGCGTGGCGCGCAGCGAGCACCGCATGGTCATCTTCCCGCACACCACCGTGCTGGCGCGCCCGCTCATCCGCGTGCCTGGCTACGACCAGAGCCAGCTGCAGTCCGCGCACGAGGCGGCCGACCCAGCATTCATCGCCGCCTGCGCCAAAGCCATGGAGGAGGCCCGCGTCGCCTCCGGCAAGGAGATCGTGGACAGCGAGGAGAAGATCTACGCCGCTATGGACGACGCGGCGGCCGCCGCCGCGGAGGTGCAGGCGGCCAAGGCGGCCGCGCTGGCGGAGCAAGGCATTTTCGTAGGCCGCGGCCGAGGCCGCGGCCGCGGGCGGGGGCGAGGTCGTGGTTTTGCGGCGGCCGCCGCCACCGGAGGGGGCTACGGTGCGCCATACAGCGCCGCCGGGCCTGTGGAGGTGGATGCCTACGGGCAGCCGGTGGAGGGCGAGCCGTACAGCGGCGCCGGAGGGCCATACCCTGGCGCGCCGCCGCACTTGGCGCTGCTGCCGGGCTCGCCGGGCGCACCGGGCCGGGGGCGCGGCCGGGGGCGCGGGCGCCGCGGGCGGCCTCCCATGTCGGCCCATGTCGCGTACCCGCACCCCGGCGCTGTCGCCGGCGACCCAGGCGCCGGCGATTATCCGGCCGCACCGCCCGAGGGTGATGACGGCATGGCGGCGTACGGCGGTGGTGGCTGGGGCGCTTATCACATGCCCGTGCCCGTTTCGCGCGGCCGGGGCCGGCCACGTGGCCGGGGCCGGGGAACTGGCGTTGGGGGCCGGCCGCGCGGGCGGGGTCGTGGCCGCGGCCGGGGGCGGGCGGCGGCTGCCGCGTTGTACGCAGGCGGATTGGCCGGGGCCGGCAGCACGTACCCAGGCTACGGTGCAGAAGGCGCGGGCGAGGGCGATGACGGCGAGGAGGGCGACGACACCTGGGCCGGCTACGGCGGCGTCGGTGAGGTGGCGTCGGCGGTGGGCAGCGCTGTTGCTGCAGGCGAGACGGGCGAGGGCATGATGACGGCGGCCATGGGCGCGGCGTCACGCTTCTCCATGGGCCCGCTGCAAGGCGCCATGGTGGCAGCTGCGGCCGCGGCCGCGGCAGCGGCGGCAAAGCAGTACGCGCCGCAGATGGCGGCGGTGGATGCGGCGGGCAGGCCGCGGCAGCCATCCGACGGCACGGATGCCGCTGGCATGCCGGCAGCGGCCTTTGGCATGCCGCCGCCTCAGCAGCCAGGCCAGGGGCTTGCAGCCTTCGGCGCGGCCGCATCTGGGGCGTCCGTAGCCGGCATGGCGCCCGGCTACGGTGCGGATGCTGCCGGGCAAGCTGGAGCGCAGGCGCCCGCAGCGGTGGCTGCGGCTGCGGCGGCTTACAAGTGGGCGCTGGAGCAGTTCACGCAGAAGCAGCACCAGCAGCAACCGCCAGCACCGGCAGCCGGCCCTGGGCCGGAAAGCACAGGCGCCGCAGCGTACGGCATGGCGGCGCGGGCTTACGGCAACGCGATGAATGCTGGGATGGCGGCGGCGACAGCAGCGCGCACTAGTGGCGGCGGCGCCCCGCCTACCGGCGCGTGGAGCAGCCAGCCGCCGGGCTGGCCGCAGCCGCAGCAGGTGCACTACCAGCCGCCGACATCCCAGCCGCCGCAGCCAGTGTCCTTGCAGCCGAGCCAGCAGCAGCTGCAGGCCTGCAATTTCCTTGCAAGCCTAACGGGCGGCGGCGGCCTCTCTAGTGGTGGTGCGCCGCCGGGCCCTGCGGCAGGCGCGCCAGGGAGCAGCTGGGGAGCTCCTCCGGCGCAAGCGCCGCAGGCGGCTCAGCATTCCTACCAGCCACCGCCGCAGCCGCAGCCACCGCAGCAGCACCATCACCAACCGCACCAGCTGCACCAGCAGCCGCACCAGATGCAGGGCGGCATGGTGGCTTACCACCAAACGCACCAGCAACCATTGTCAGCGGCGCAGCCGCAGCACTATCAGCAGCAGCCTGGCGCGTGGCCCCAAGCGGCTGCGGGCGGCAGCAACCCATCATTGACAGACCAGAACTACCACGAGACGCTTGCGGCACTGCAGCGGCAGCAGGAGCGGCAAAACCAACAAGCGTTGCTGGGGATACCGCCGGCTCAGCAGCAACAAGCACAGCAGCACCCGCAGTTCCCGCAGCATGGGGGTTATCCTACCGGGATTGCGCCGCCGCAGCAGCCGCCGCAGCAGCAACAGCAGTATGGGTATCCTGACCCGCAGGCGGCTGCGCAGCAGGCGGCTGCGCAGTTCGCTGCGTACGGGCAGTACGGGGGGCCGGCTGGGGCGCCAGGGCTGTTCGGCCAGCAGCCGCAGCGGTGATGCCCCAGGTGATGCATTGCATATGGAATAGGGGTGTCGTTGACGCTCTGACTCTATGAATACGATTTGCAAGAGTGGCGTCGCACAGAGGTTGCGCTGGCGCACGCAGACGCAGATGGCCACAGTCCATACACTTTCTTGACCCGTGTGTCAGCGTGGTTCAGTGGGCACATAGGTGGCGAGATAGTGGGAAATCGCAGCAACGTAGGTGAGGCGTTGTTGTGGCCTGCAGCCAGGCTTGGGGAGGTTAGGATGGCACGCTATCAGACACGCTGACGCTATCGGGATACTAGCGGTCTAGCGCCCCTCGTGTTGTGCTCTCATGCGTGTGTTTTGTGGGCCTGAGGACTGTAATTCCATCGGAGCTGGGCTGGGCAACGCACCAAAGCATGCGCATCAGTTGACGATCTGACGCCCCGTCAGATGGCGTCCAGAAGCCAGAGCTGACAAAGCCTCTTAGCCAGGCAGCTCGCACGGAGGCGCGGAGGGTCCGCGCGGAGCCGCGGAGGGTCTCCACATGGCCAGAGCGCAGAGCGCACGGAGAGCGCTGGAGACTGGGCAAGGCCCTGGGTGCACCCGTGCACCTGGGGCCGAAGGTTGTCGCACCCGCTGAGCGTCTGAGCGGTGGCGCATGGCGCCGCCGTGCCCAAGGACCGATCCGGATCCAGCGCGGCGCCCCACCTGCCGGCTGCAGCCCGTTCTCGATTCATAGTTCATCTTTTGGTTGCGTATCTTCGTACTCTGGGCCCGGCAGGCTTCTGTCAATCACGGCAGCTTGAGTTTTTTAAAGTTGCACAAACGCCCTGAGTCTGAATCAATTATTACAAGGCCGAACAGGAATCACCTAAAACAATGCTTCCACTGCCTTTCATCGCTTTCCTAGGCGCGTTGTCTCTCTTTCACTGTTCGGAGTTTTTGCTTGCGGCAGTATATATGCGACACGAGCTTTCATGGAACTGTAAGCACCAAAATAGCACCTGGGGAACTGACATCGGCCGTTGCGAGGCAACGTGGGCGACAAGGGCGTATTTGCTCAGCGAGTAACCCGGGGCGTTACCCCCCACTGAATTTCCCCTGCGCCCGCTTTTGTTCTTCCACCCCCAGCCTGGCTCTTCAGCAGGCCGTACACTGTTGCCATGGGGTTCGCCATACTCGAGTACAGCGTGGAGGCTTTGCTCGTGCCGGGCCTCAAAGTGGGCACCGGCGGCATGGTGAGCTCCCGCCCCGTCCTGCCTGCATGTGTCCTGCCACGCCGGATACAACTATGCATGGTTGACTCACTTGGATACTGGTTCAAGGGCCCGGACAGCATCGTCAGGCTCCCTGCCGTTGCGTGGTGCCCGCAGGGTTACTTGCCATGGCTAGGCGTCGTGCTGATCGTTCTTGGCGAGGGCATCCGCAAAGTCGGCATGGTAATGATGATGCACAGGGTCTGGGCCCGCGCCAACCTAGAACGCCCTTTGCGTCAGAAGCATGCAATCGTATCTCAGTTGATTGAGTCATGCTTTGCAGACAGCTAGCCTTGGACAGATTTACCTTCAGCCGCAATGGCACACCCGCAAGGCCCAGGGGTTGACATGACCCTTCCTGCCTTGCCGTTATTCGGCTGTTTGACTGTGTGCGTGCTGCTTGCTAGCAACCTGCCTAGCCTGTCCTGGCATCGAGCATACCGATGACGAGCCGAGACCGATGCTGCCATGGCGAAACGGTGCTCTTTCCAACCTGGCTTACATGCATGGAGCGCACCAGTTCCGGCCATCTCAGCGGTGCCTTACGCACGCCGTGCTGTTCTTTCTCTGCAGCTGACTGCCCAGTCCAACTTCACACACAACATCCGCGTGCGGCGAGATGAGCGGCACGCGCTGGTGACTCATGGCATCTACAGGTCAGTGTGGGCCCCCTGCCTAGTCGGCGCCGCATGTGTTGTTATCTACTCAAGCTAGCCACTCGTTGCACCTCAAATGCTACTTCTCCGAGTATCCGTATATTTCATGTTCAATATCTCATGTTGCCGCCCAGCCTGCACCACGCTATGCCCATTCGTCGCACGCAATACCTTCGTCGTGGCATCAGACAGCACACCGCCCAGCCCTGTCCCTTATCCAAGCTCTCACACGGTCCTCCTAGCGCTCTGGCCTCTATCATGTCTCTTGATGCGGTCCAAATGCCATCCCAAGTATCTAAACAATGCAGCACCTGCCCGCACACACTCGCAGGTATGTCCGGCACCCGGGCTACCTCGGCTGGTACATTTGGTGCGTTGGAACACAAGTCCTGCTCTGCAATCCCTTCAGCATCGTCGCATTTGCAATTGTGGTGAGTTCCGGCCTCAGAAACTATTCCCCGCCGTCACTGCCCAAGAGGCACAGTCTCGGCCTCAACTTATCGTTATCTGCAGGCCAGGCAAGTGCTCCAGACCGTGCGTGCAGCAATCCTGCACGCCGCAGCCCAGCACCACCCTGGCACAGGCAGGGCCCAGCAGTACCCGAACAACCCAAGTCTGTCAGCCAACTGCAAGCAAAAGGATCCAAACGTGTCATCGTGCACAACCACGTGGGTGTGCACTTGGGAATCAATAACAACAGCCACCCGGAACGTCCTCTGTGTTCCTTCCGGAGGGCTGTACTTGGCGCGATACCCCGAAATATGCCTTGACTTGCACGCCAATCTAAACCTGGCGGCTTTGCGCGTGCAACACGCCACCACGCGTGCGGGTGGTGCATGGAGCCGCCGGCACCATTTATACCTCAGCGGGATGCAACCTAGCCCAGCCCAACAGGCGCGGAAGCCAAAACGACATCACCACAACAGACTCGACCGCCAGTGACTCCAAATTGCTATCGCCAGTTGTCAAACCAACCTCCAAGATGCCATACTTCTCATGCGGAAACGCTGTGTCATTTTGGCCAACTCGCACAGAACAACAATACCCACTCACATTTCCGCTATCGCCAACGCTTTGCATCCCTGCCTAACGGCCTCCTTACCGCACGTTCCCCCGTCGCAACAGGCGTGGAGGTTCTTCCGGGAACGAATCGAATACGAGGAGTACTACCTGCGACGCTTCTTTGGATACCAGTACGAAGCCTACGCGGCCCGCACGCCCACGTGGCTCCCGTTCATACCCTGACAAACTACAGAGTTGCCGCTTGCTCAAGGCCACACTACCCTCCAGCGAGGAGAGGCCTCGCCCGCGTGAGCCGAGCATGACCAGGCTTGACCCGCGGAATGTGCTTAGCGCCTAGGCACACTGCCTGGACTGGCCAGGCAGCGGCACCAGCATCTCGAATGCGCGCTTCCCATACCAATGTCGATTGGACCATCCGTCCATATGCCACGGCTGCCGTGTAATCTACGCACTCTGCCTTAGACTCGTTGCACCTGCTGACGCGCAGTCCCCGCCGCGCCACGAGTGCCTGTTCCCCACAGCAAGTGCGCGCATAGCAGCCCTCGGGCAGTCCAGTGCGCCGCGGCGCCCACAGCATTACTGGGGCCCGGCACCGCCGGCAGGAGGGGTGGCGGCGGGCTGGTGCACGTAGTCGCTGCTGCGCAGGGGACCGACGCCACCGCATCCCAGGCCTGCATACAGGCACATAAAAACGCGACAGGCCAAGCACAGCATAGCGCTCAGTGTACGCCGTATAAGCAGCACACGCATCAGGCGCCACAGTATGACTTGAGTCAGAGCTAGACCACTAGGGGGGATGAAGCAAGGGCAACATGTTCCTGGTATTGCCTCTCGCGTCACCCACCCTCCGACACTTGCGCCATCGCCTCTCGCGCCCCAAAAAGGCGGCCCAGGAAGCCGGGCAGCTGCTTGCGGCGCTGCTGCTCCTCTGCCTCCCCTCGCCGCATCAACTGCAAGCCTGTGCACAAGCGGAGGCCAATGAGTCGGAGAGTCAGCAGGGCGTCGTGCCGGCATGACGTGTTGCGCGTTTGGTCGTTTGTCCTGCACGCCCATCCCGGCGCGTTGTGGCACAACTCGACCCGGCCTAGCACACATCCCGCGCGTTGCGGCACGGCTGGCCGCGTCAGTCAGCCCCGTGTCACGACCCGCCAGACGCGCTCACCATGCTGCGCCAGCTCACGCTGCATCTCGTCCGCGAACAGGAAAATATCGTCCATGGCCTGTCCCACCTGCGGCGTCAGCAGCAGGCCCCCGCCGCTTGTGCTACAGCTGCCGCTGCAGCTGCTGCCGGTGTTGCCGCTGCTGTTGAAGCCGCTGGTGCTACTAGAGCTGGCAGCAGCCGTGCTGGACATGTCACCGCTCTCGGCGCGCGCCCGCGCCCACCCCGCGCCTGCGCCCGCGTGGTTCCCAAGACCGCCATCGTCGGCATGCACGCGCCACGGGTGCGAGAAGCGCCCTGGGGAGGGCGGACGTTCCGCCTGCTGCTGAAGGGGCTGCTGCTGTGCGAGTTGCTGGTGCTGGTGCAGCACGGCGGCGTCGGCCCCGTCAGAGTTGCTGGCCGGGCTCTCCAGCTGGGGCGGGGTGAGTTCAAAGCGCGTGCTGGGCGTGGCCACGAGCGTGTGGCCGTCTAGAAGCGGCTCCCTCGTCTCAATGCTGGTCGTCGAGACCTTCTCAGGTTCCCTACAAGTGGGATACACATGTGTAGTACAGGCAGTGGCGCGCGTCAAGCGGGCAAAACACGTGGACGCCGGCGCCTGTGTGTGTTTGTGTGGGGGGGGTGGGGCTAGGGATCGGGTGGGTGGGGGCGGACCCGCACGTCCCAGGTCCCAGTCATCGTCCTGACCCCAACCGACAGCGATTATCGTTGTCGCACCTCCATGCTTTGCCCCCCGCTCACCGGTCCGTGCACAGCTTGAAGAGCTCCCTCCGCTCGTGGCAGTGCAAGAAAGTGCCTCGCTCGGTGCGGTCCAAGCGGCAATCCCGCGAGACATGAATAAAGTCCCGACAAGATGGAGGAACGCCGGCTGCGGAGTCTGCCCGTGCATTTGAGACCCACGCAGACCACCATGGCCCGCAGCTGGAGCCAGAGTTGTCACCGGCCGGCTGCATTTTTACTGAAGCTGCAATGTGACCGCGCGAGCGCTGCGCGTGACCGAGGCTGCGCCAGTGATAGCTACTTGAACGATTGACTACGTCAGAGCGTTGGGTTCCGGGTGATGCTTATGCTCGTTGTTTGTGCTGAAAAAGGGTTTTCCGCGGACGGATGCGGTGGGGAAGCAGTGTGCTTGTACTTGTTAGGCGATGCTGAACTACAGTACTTCGAGGCGCCTGAGCGCGCTGGGCACTTTCAGCCTACAACCGATCGCAGCCGAGCGATTGGGCCCGGCGCCGCTTCCTCCGGGTTTTGGCAACGCATTGCAGCTTTGTTTGACGTGACGTTTCATATTTTATTAGCTTAGAGGCGCCACGCGCGTCGACGGAGTTTTGGGGTTCGGGCATATATGCAAAACCTCGGCCTCCGAGCCTAGCCTTTTACCACCTCTAAGAACTTACCCCAACAATACTACACGAGGTTTGGTGTAGCTGAGCACACAACGACCGCCACACGCTGTGGGCCCGCCAAACGGCCCCCCCTGTGCCTGGGGACGCCTAGCAACACCCTTTTCTCAACACGCAACGTGCACGGGCAGGATGGCGAACCTTAGCCCCATAGTCTTCACGTGCGCCACGGTAGCTGCGGCGCTCACTCTACTGGTCGCACGCAAGTGGCAGCCCAGCGGTCCCGGCGCCGCCCGCGACTTCCGGGGTCTTCTTGTGCTGGCCCTCGCGTACTCCTCAGGCGTGGGGTACATGGTAGCTGCGGCTGCTAGCGACGTGCTGGCACGCAAGTCCACGCCATTAATGGGCAAGGTATGTGTGTATGTATAACGTGGGTGCAAGCAGACGTGGGGAACGCGGGGTTCTGAATGGCTCCGCCGGGCGGCCAGGGCTTGAAGTCGTCGACGGCGTCCCTCCCAGCGCGATGGTCGCAAGCAGGGGCAGCTCCACGCACTGTTGGTGGAATACTTTAAACCAATCCCAGCATATAACATACCGAATGGGGACAGGGGGTATGCCGGCACAGATTGGGCGTTCCGTGTGGCGTTCCGTGGACTAGGCGACCCACATCGGCTGCATCCACGCAGCACTCCACCAACCCCAAGCACGCCACCCGCAAACCCCAACCCGCGACACGGCACAGAACCTGGGCGGCTCCATTCACCCGCTGTCGTGGCTGCTGCTGCTGCCGTACCATGTGGGCCTGCGTGTGAAGCTGGGCGTGCAGCGGCTCGTGTCCAAGGAGCCTCTCTACAACCGCGTGCTGCCGGGCTGGTGAGCGAGCGGCTGGGGCATGAAGGGCGCGGGTGCAGCATTGCGCGATGGAGGGGTTGGTGCTGGGTGATTATGGTGATGGTGGTTTGGCTCCGGCCCACAATCGGCAGCCATGATGAGCAAACAGGAGCGGAACCCGGACCAGTCGCTGCCATGCTCCCCTGCCATGCTCCCCTGTCCCCCGTGTTCTTCCTGCATTCCTCGCCAGGTACATCGGGGGCTGGCCCTGGAGCGCAGGCGAGCTGCCTGCCGACAGCCCCTCCGTGCTGGACTGCACGTGCGAGCTGCCGCGCACCGCACACCGCCATCGCTACTGCTGCCTGCCCATCTGGGACACGCAAGGTACGGCACCTCAGCAATGCCTGCTGCCCCACACGCTGCAGGCCCTTGCCCGCCCTAACCAACCCGCATCTGGCAACCCGTCGCGTCGGCCCCCCGACACCACGTGGATGTGCGGTGTCGGGTCATGCGGGACTGTCTTGCCGTGCACGATTTGCACGGGTCGGCTAACACCTCCGGCGCACATGCCCCCGCCGCCGCCTTGCAGTGCCCACCACGCCGCAGCTTGAGCGCGGGGTGGCGTTCGCGGTTGCGGAGCGCGCGCTGGGCAAGTCCGTGTACGTGCACTGCGCCCACGGGCATGGCCGGTCGGCGCTGCTGCTCATTGCCTGCCTGCTGGAGGCCGGCCAGGTGGGCCACTGGGGCGCGGCAGCGGGGTGCGGCGGGGCGCGGCGGGGCGGGGGAGGCGGTGCGGGAGAAGCAGGGGGATGCAAGGGAGGCAGCCGCCGGTGTGCATGGGAACGGCCTGGTGGTGGTCTCGTGCGGCGCTGAGCGAGCAAGCAGTTAACGTGACGTGTTTGCCCCTGTCCTCTGCCGCCCGCAGGTGTCCAGCTGGGAGGAGGGCCTGGCGCTGCTGCAGTCGGTGCGGCCCAAGGTGAAGCTCAACGCCCGGCAGCAGGTGGCGCTAGAGGCGTGGGTGCAGCGCCGCCGTGGCGGCCTCCTGCAGATGCAGTCGCTGGGACAGACACTTGGCACAGGCCACAGCCACGGCGCAGCAGCAGCCACGGACGACGCCGCGGTTGCTGTGACAACGGCGGTGGAGCGGCCGGCTACGGCGGTGCACCGGTCCGGGCTGTCTGCGGGCAGCAGCGGCGGCAACAGCGGCAGTATGGTGCATCTGGTGGCGGAGGCGCTGGGCCCGGGTGGCGGCGCTGCTGCCAACAGCCATAGCCCGATGGCGCACACGCAAGGCCACGGCGCCTCGGCAGCGGCCGCCGCGGGCATGGGGTCGGGTACCAGCTCGGTGGGTGTGATGGCAGACGTGACCTTGACAAACGCTGACGAGTCCACCGGCAAGAAGCTGAGCTGAGCGTCTGCGGGCGCGGGCCAGGGGAGGAGAAGGGCTGGTCAAGAAGGTGGGAAACGTCGTGTCCTGCAGGTGATGAGCGCAAGCACTGGGTCACTAGGTGGAAACGTTGTGGCTGTGGGGGAATGGGACGCTGCCGAGTGAACGCGGTGCGCCGGCCTGCATGGCCCTTGGTGGTGACCAATGGCACATCAGCAGCTGAACACGAGCCATGATTCCACATTACATTGCATTCATACGAGCACAAAGGAAGCTCGGGTGCTACACGGGCCGTGAGCCGCTGTGCTTGCGCGCTTATCTATTGTGTCGGTGTGCTCAAGGTGAGCAGGTGTCAGCGGTTGGAGTGAAGGCTTGGAGCTGAAGGTTGGTATGAAGGCAGGCCATGCCATGGGGGCCACGCGCTGGCGCGTGCGGCCAACCGGTTGTTAAGTTACGGTCACATGCCAGGTCGTCAATATAATTGGCCTTACATCACTTCGGTCCATGCCGTAGGTCCAGGTCTGCGCTGCCTTGGCATGTTGCACAGTTAATCTGTACTGTGCGTCGAAGGCATGCAATACAGTTTGAACGGTTGGACCAAATGTCCCAGTGCCAACATGCCATGGGCACAGCACACGGATATCCAGAGATCTCAGCCATCTAGATGCAGGGCTGCAGACCTTAACTTCAAGCCGCACTCGGACAATGCGTGCTCACGCAGTTCGCGCAGGACAACGGACTTACGGACTCTTGCCCCGCCTTACGGGATGCGAGGGCCGGGATGATAACCATCACACTCGGGACTTTGCTTCTCATGCGTTCTCACCACCATCTGCTCTTGCTCGTACTGGGAATTCAGCAGCGCAGGACAAGGGACAACCCGTAGGCCAAACCGGCCAACACATAGCCGATGACCTGAGCCACTGCGGGTGGCACTGTGGCGCACGAATAGAGCCATCCATGCAACATGCACATCCTGGCCGGTGCTCGTCAACCGCCTCACGCATACGCGAGCCACATCGCTACTGTGAAGGCAGCCCAAAGCAGCCCTTTCGACCCGCCGCAGCGCGATAGTGCAACACCCGACGTCAGCTTAGACACGGGCTGCTGCGGCGAAGGCACGGCCACCACATCAGCCGATGCTGGCATCGGGGAGCTCGTGTTACCGCTGGCATGCAAACCGTCTGCCAGCGCCTCCGCTGCATCGCCACTACCACCACCACCACCACCGCTGTAGTCGTTGCCGGCTGAGCCCGTGCTGTTCCCGGTCGCGTTGCTGCGCGTCACGTTGATGTAGGAGAGCCCGGATGGCGGCATGAAGGCCGCCGCAGTGCCCGGCATGTACAGCAGGCGGGCCACTCGGGCATAGTTCACTTCCACAATGTGTGAGCTGACTGAGGCTACAAAGTACAAGAGCGAGGGCGCGTCCAGCGGCTGCGGGGCGGGGCAGGGCAGGCAGACAAGCGGACTGTGACTGATAGCTTGTGCCCTGAGCAATCAACCACGTACTGGACCAGGCACCTGCTGCGACAAGAAGGAAAAGTCCAATCAGCCCCATCGGCTCCCTGTCAGACCACCTAAGTAAGCCCCAAGCCCCAAGGCCCATCCCGCACGCCCAGCGGCCGCCTCACCAGCTGGGACCGGTAGTACGACGTGTCACCCGCGCCCGCCGCCCCGCCCTCCCACACGCCAGTCGCCTCCGCCGGCACGCCCAGCTCGCGCACCATGCCCAGCCCGAAGCAGCCCAGGCAGGCGCGGTACGGCGGCACACCATGGTACAGGTTGTGCAGGCACGTGGACAGGGCGGCCGTGCCCGGCCCCACGCACAGACCCGACGCCAGCAGCACTATGGCCGCGGGTGCTGCCCAATCCTCCCGGGCCCTAGCGCTGCTGAATGTGAGTCGCTCCGCGCTCAGCACCAGCCGGGACAAGGCGGCCCGGCTGCTGTTTAGGTTGGTGTACTCTATCGCCAGCACGTCCCCGGGGCCGAAGCTGATGCGCGTTCCGTTGAGTAAGCCGAGCCTGTGTGGTGGGGTGGTGTACGCCGTGGGGGTGGCCCGAGGTGGCAATGGCGTGTGAGTTGGGGATGTGGAATGTGGGGCACGAGGGGAAACCGCTGCGTTGCACGTGGTCAGTCAGCTGGGCACCCAGGCGCACGCACCCGCACACGTCCGGCAAGGGGTACTCGGCGTCACAGGGGAGGACCTGGGCGGCGGCGAGCCCCGGGTACGGCGGCAGGCGGGGGCAGAACATGGGCGGGGGCGACGGAGGTGGTGACGGAGTTTGGGGTAGCGATGGCGGCCATGGTGGCGTGTCCGGGGTCCCAGGCTGCGAGGGAGCATAGAGGCGGGTCCATTTGATGTGGAAGCTCGCCACAACGCCTTTGAACTTCTTGGGTGAGGTACAGTACGGGTGGCTATAAACGCCCAGCCTCGCCTGCCACTCACCGGTTCAGGGGGGGCGATGGGTGCGTCCGAGCCTTTGCTGCCAGGCCAGCTCACTGCCGAGCCCCCACGGCTCACCGCCAAGCCCCCATCGCTCACCGCCAAGCCCCCGCCGAGCCCCCGTCGATCCTCTGCGCTACCCCGCTGACATGATGATGCCAGATATATGCATATGCAGGTAAGCCACGTTCGCCTGGAACCTATGCGCGACACTGACATTTGGATTGCGTACAGCAGCAGCACATGGTGCCCGTAAGCCGCCCACTATCAGCTAACATAGCATATAGCCGTCAGCGAGTTGATAGTATACTGCACAGCGGCTGGAACTTAAGCACAAAATTGTTCGCGTCCAGGTTCGCGTCGGTCGTCAGCCAGCAACTTCTTAGTTCTTTGCTCAGTGGCAGCTTGCAAACGAGTATTTAAGCAGTTCAACGTTGTAGTCTTCGCGAGATGAGGTCGCTTTTCTGATGGCTTTCTTGTGCGGGCCCACCACGGCGATTCTCCGATTGCCCACGCGAATGCACCATCGGCCATGCACCCAGGGTCTGGCCCCTTCTCATTTCAGGTTGAGTATGTAGCTTGCCATGCACACTAGCATCTCACCCAACGTTCCCCGACGTGCTCACCACGCCTGTGCTCTTGGAGGCCACGAGGCGGTCCGAAGTCCCCGCTGTTAAGCTGCTCCTGGCCCAAGGCCAACCCACAGCAGCACACTGTAAATCCCTCGTAACGCGTACTCCCGTGCTGCTTCCCACTAACTCCTTGTATGACTCCCTTGCCCCTCCTAATTCGTCTCAATCTTAACCTGTCCACCACCTCGTGCCACCACCTCCTAGAAGGGCGACTGCCCTACACCGTCATCTGCTCTCGGCCAGCCTAGCAATCGCCACTGACGCGAACGCAAGCGGTATCGCGGCATCGCGGCCGCCAAAAACCTATTTAAATCACCTTCATGCCCACGTGGCGCACGTGCTTCATGCTGAAATACTGCATCACCGCCGCCAGCGCGCCCGCCGCGCCAAAGAAGCGCAGCGCCGGCACGTCCGCCATGGCTAGCGGCAGCAGGCACACCGGCGCCATCAGCAGCAGCGGCAGGCCCCAGGGCTTGGGACGCAGGGTCCACAGGTAGATCAGGAACACCACGTGGTGGGGAACAGCCAGCGCTGTCGGGGCGTGTGTTTGTGGTAGGGGGGGTTGCAAGGTTAAGCAGGGAGGAGGCAGACGCGGATGAGCCAGGTGCCTTGTCGCTTTATCGAAAGAGCACAACGCCTTTACACATCTTACGTGTAAAAGAGAAGCAAGGGCCAAACAGAAAACAACGCATCAACGCACGGACGTACCAGCTAGGCCCAGGTCCTTGGCCAGGTAAAGCGCCGGCGGCAGGCCGGACGCCGCCACCGCGCCGCTGGGCGTCAGCACGTCGCCCACCGCCACCAGCACTCCGGAGCCCAGCAGGTAGGCGCTGACAGCCAGGAAGGGCGGGCAGTAGCGCTGCCGCTCCGTCAGGCCGGGCAGGATGAGCGGGTCCTGCGGGCGCGGGCGGCGGAAGGGTATGTGGCAGGGCGGCGCGCGCCAAGAGTTGCGGAGGACCAACTATGCAGATTGGAGAGCGCGCCCTTTCATCATGCAGCGCCCAATTTCTCAGTGGGTCCCCAAGCATCACCGCACCCGGCGGCGGCACGTACCTGGCTGAGCAGCAGCAGGATGGGCGCCAGCATGAAGATGCCCTCGGGCGCCCCCACGCCGCCGTTGAGGAAGCCGTTGAGCGCCACGCCCAGCGCCACCGCCGTCAGCGTCAGCAGGTTGCCCAGCGTTGGCACCCACGCCAGTCCCTCTGCCGCCAGCCGCTGCAGCGCCAGTGCGCCGGCGCCCTCCAGCTTGAGCATGGCGCAGTAGTTGGCGAACACGGAGGAGGGAACCACGCCGCACAGCAGGTCGGAGGGCGAGATGCCGAAAGAGGCGTTGGCGGAACCGCCGCCGTTGGCGTTGTCTGCGCGACGGGTAGGCGCCGTAGGTTGGGTTAGTGACGGGAATGGCAGCGAGTTGGATTGAGGAGTCGTGCTCAGTAGTGATGCAAGACAGCAACCTTGGTGGATTCGGGGTGGGGTGAAAGATGGGCACAGCCGAAGTGCGGTGCGGCGCGCACTCACCGCGGCCATGCATGGCGGCTGCGCGGCGGCGCAGCGCGGACGTCATCTTGAGCTTGAGCGCGAACGCCATGAGCAGCGCGTGCGAGGCCACCACCGCCAGCAGCGAGGCCTTGGTGGCGCGGTAGATCTCGCGCTCAACCTGACAGGGCAAAGCGACACGGGCCGTTTAGATACACGTTACCGGCCGTCTTTATGTCAGCTAGGCAGGTACAGTCTTCAGTACCGGTACTGAATTGCCACGAACAAGGCACGGTATGGACTAGCAGCAGGTATCGCATACGGCAGCACAAGGTGCGGAGGTGCAAGCTGCGGGCCCTGGCTCTGGCCCCCGAACGCACCTGCACCTTGCTGTCCGGGAACAGGCGGCTGTTGGCCCGGTCCGCCGACACCGGCAGCTCGGCGTGCAACAGCAGCGCCAGGCCGCTACAGGTGCCCCACAGGATACCCAGAGCCGGCAGCGCCACCGGCCCGCCGGCCTTGGGCAGCGACAGCAGCACCACGAAGATGACGGCCACGACGGTGGCAGCGGTCACCAGCAGCTGCAGCGGCACCATACGCAACCGGACGTCAGGCACGTGCTCCGCCCGGCGCTGCGTCACTACACCAGGGAGCTACCACCGCAATAAGCCGACACGACAGCCAGCCGCAAGCTGCAGGCCCGTTCTGCTTGGAATTTTCGTCCACGTTCCGTAGACTGGGCATTTCGTTGGCAACCCAGCCCAAGCCTAACCCACGGCGCGCCAGCCGCTGCCCTCACTCACCTGCAGCGGGATCTGGTCCGGCAGCAGCTCCAGTGCGGTGTAGCCGCCCACCAGCAGACCCGCCACCGCGCCGAACGCCAGCCGCCCGCTGACGCCGGCGCGGCTGGGGCTTCGCTGCGGCACCATGGCGCCCGGGTTGCCGCCGCCGGTGGTGGCCATGCCCGCCACCACCGCCGCGATGAGCAGCCAGCGCGGCCAGTGCTCCCTGTCCGCGACCCAGGCCAGGCACGCAGTGGGTGGCATAAGCCGAAACAATTCATCCTGCACCATGCACACCGTGTTCCCAGAGTGCAGAGATCCCGGAACCCACGCATACGTGCATGCACTGCAA
Source organism: Chlamydomonas reinhardtii (assembly GCF_000002595.2). Classification (NCBI taxonomy): domain Eukaryota; kingdom Viridiplantae; phylum Chlorophyta; class Chlorophyceae; order Chlamydomonadales; family Chlamydomonadaceae; genus Chlamydomonas; species Chlamydomonas reinhardtii. Next base: position 2,955,572 of record NC_057004.1, on the reverse strand, counting down.
GCGGCTGCGCACCTGCGACTGAGGCCGCGGCCCCAGATCTCCACGTCTTCGGCGCTGTGCATGGGCACGTGCCGCTCGTCCCACAGCCGCGGGCACAGCGACAGCGACAGCGGCATGGGCGGGCAGCGCGCGCCACCGGCCAGTGGCAGCGGCGGCTCCATCAGCACCAGCAGCATGCCGATGAGCGCGAGCCCCACCGCCCAGCGCGCCAGCACGCCCTGCCCCGCGTAGCAGTGCGTCACCAGCGGCACCAGGCAGCCCGCCAGCGTGAGCGCCAGGCACCCCAGCAGCAGCCCCTCGGTGGGGCGCGCCGAGATGAGGAACTGCACCACATCGAACACGGCGAACCGCGCCAGCGCCACACACACCGCCACCGACAGCACATGCGCCAGGCCCTGCCACGGCGCCAGCCGCAGCCGCCGCGGCCGGCTGGGCGCGGATGCCGGCGGCACCGGCGAGCCCGGCGGGCCGGCGGGCACAGAGGCCACGGCCAGCAGCGCGCCGGCGCCTGCGGCGCCGGCGGGCGTGTTGTGCAGCCATGACGAGCCGTGGAAGAAGTAGGGGGCGATGGTGGCGGCCAGCAGCAGCGCGGCGGGCAGCACCAGTTGTGCCTCTGGAATGACCAGCATGGAGGCCTTGGCGGCGTACAGCGAGTGCAGCAGCCAGGAGGCCAGCGGCGTGAGGCGGCCCTGGCCCGTCAACAGCCGCGCCGCGGCCAGGCCCACCAGCGTCGTGGCCAGCACCAGCCAGCCTGCAGCAGGCGGAGGGACGGGAGGGGGCACATCGGACACGGCGGGACAAACACCGTGAGCAGAGGCGCGCGGCTTGCTGGGTGCGGTATAAGGTAAGATGAAGGAGGACGCAACGATTCTTGCGACCAGCGGACAGGGCGGGACAGGCACGGTACGCAGAGGCAAGCGGCTGGTCGGGTACGGCGTAGGCAACAGGGGGACACCAGACTGCATGCGTAATGCGCCCACTTCGGAGGGTTGGACCTAGTGTGTGCGTGCAGGCACACAGGGCAGGGGGCAGGCGGGCTCACCCGGGTACATGGGCTCCGGCGCGCCCTCCTCGTGCCCCGCCGCGTACAGCTTCTCCTCCATGAGGCTGATCAGCACCGCCTGCGCCACCAGCAGTCCGCCGATGACGTGCGCATTGGCCTGCGGCAGAGGAGGGGTCCGCAAAGGCGAGACGGGGTGAGAAGCCACTGAAGCACCATCAAGCACACCTGTACATGGCGCCTCTGCAACCACGAGAGGATTGCGCGGCAGGCGCTCAGGTCTTACCCTGGCCACGACCAGGCCGGGAACGGTGAGCGCCGGCACCAGCGCCGCCACTGCCAGCTTGCACAGCGTGTGCAGCCGCATGCCCGACACCAGGATGTCCAGGAACCAGAAGTGCTGCCGCATGAACCACAGGCCTGTGAAGGACCAGGCAGGAAACGGGCGAGGCGGGGCGCTCAGTGGCGCTCAGTGGCAGAGCCAGTGGGCGTATGGCGCAGGCCTCTGGCCCATGTGCCGGTGGCGAGCTCCTCCAGCGGACCCTCTGCTGCTGCAGCTGCTGCTGATGTTGCTGTGGCTCAAATGCAGCACACCATGCATTAGTTACACGGTATCCGCACCGCACTCACCGGTAAGGAAGGCGCCAACCACGAACACCATGTACTCTCGCAGGCTGCGGCTCTCATAGAACAGCGACAGCCCGCACGCCGCCAGCAGCGGCGCCGGCAGCCAGTGGAAGGGGATGCCGGCGGCCAGGGCGCCTGCATGCACATCGGCAGGCACCACGACGCGTTGGACACCTCACCGCTTGACGCAGGGTGCCAGCCTGGCCACCTTGCATCCCCAGTCCGCCCACAAGCCCCATACGCATGCACCCCATACCAGCGCACCCCATCCGAGTGCACACCATCCAACCTGCCACTCGCCGCCCCGTAGTCGCTCCCCCTCCAAAAGACCCGCCCCTCACCCGCGGTGGTGCACAGCAGCAGGAAGCTGCCTGCCACCGTCACGTCCACACTGCCGCCCAGCGCGCCCGTCACGTGCATCAGCCCGACCACCGCGCAGCCGAACAGCGCAAACGTGACCGCCACCCAGTTCCAGGGCGGCGGCAGCTGGATGTACTGCCCGAAGCCGTGGAACACCACGCGACCCTCGAAGCCCACCAGCGCCACCAGCAGCGCCACTGCCAGCAGCGTCTTCCGCAGGAAACCAGCCAGGCTGGAGGAGGGCGTGATGGAGATGTAGGGCAGGCAGGAGATAGAGGTGGGGGCGCCGAAGGCGCCGGAGCCGGCGTTCACGGGCGACGCCGGCGCGGGCTCGAGCCACCACATGCCGCCGGGCAGCAGCGTGAGCAGCAGCGGCATGCCGCCGGACAGGAGCAGCATGGAGTAGACGTGCACGTGCAGCGACAGCACCACCCAGTGCACGGCGGCGTAGGTGACAGCGGGCAGCAGCGCCACCAGCGCCGCCATCAGCAGCCCGTCGCCGCGCGTCTGCACCACCGCCTCGGGGCCCACCGCAGGGCCGCCGCCCAGGCCAGCGGGACCGGCCTTGACCTGCAATCACCCAGTACGGGTCAGGTCTAAAACGAGTCAGCATTGCGGCGGAGCCGGTGGCGCTTGCATAGCATAGCACTGCTGCCCGCTGCTGAGACCGCTTCGCGCCCCCCCAAAGGCAGCGCATGGCCTTAACGCACGTTGTAGAAGGACGATATGAGCGGCCGGCCCAGCAGGTAGTACAGCCCCGTCAGCAGCACTGCCAGGTAGTACGGCACGTCGCTGTACGGCACGAACGTGGCCAGGCCTAGGCTGTGCATGACCGCCGCCAGCGGCAGCGAGGCCGTCAGCACGCAGCGCTCAAAGTAGATGGCGGCGGCGGGGTACTGCATCTGCAGCCACTTGAACTGCAGGCTGGCCCACATGCCCGTCAACACCGTCAGCGCGATGGTGGAGAACAGCATGAACACCTGCGGCAGGGCGGGTGGGCGCGAGGGGCCGAAGGCGGGGAAGCAGGGGGTGGGGAGGTCGCAAGGGTAGAGAAATGAGGGCACAGCTGGAAGCCCCGACAGGTCAGGTACACTTACGCCGCGTCGCCCTACAGTCGACGCCTCGGCCCGTCTTCCCAACTGTCTCCGCCCCTACAGCGCCCTGCCTCGCAGCGCCACCTCGCACCTGCAGCCCCACGGGCGCGTCCGAGGTGGCCAGCAGCGCCACTGTGAAGCTGACGTTGGTGGCGGCCAGCGTGAGCCAGGCGCAGGTGAAGGCGCCCTCGCGGTACTGCAGCGCGTCCATGAGGTACACCACCATGGCGCCCACCGTGAGGCAGGCCAGCACGCTGGCGCCGCCCACCGCCGCCACCGTCAGCAGGCAGGGCAGCAGCGCCGCCGCCACCCGCCCGTTGTACCTGCGTGGTGTTTCCCAGGGGAGGGATGGTGGGTTGTTCGGAGGATGGGAGTGGGTTGGGTTGAGGAGGCGCGGGCGGGGGCGGGGGTCGACGGGTGGTGCTACAGGAGCCGACCAGATGCAGCATCCCAGGCGCTTGACCAGAATTGTGGCTATGCAGGTGCCTGTCTCTGTATAGGTTCCTATACATCTAAGGTGGATGCGGGATAGCCCCCCAAAAAGCTTAACACTCCAAACTGCACACCCACTTGAAGTCAGCTGGGGTAAAGCGTGTAGTGGAGCTGCGGGCGCCAGTGCCCGGATTAAACGAGAAAGCTGGCGCCGGCACCGGTGCAACATTGCCGGCGGGCATACTGTAGTATGACGCGGCCGCCATGATTAAGACTGGGGCGTCAAGTCAGATGGGGCTCCTTGACGCGAGAGCGCTCGCCCACCCGCGTGTGTGTGTGGGCAGTTGCAGCGCTGCGCCCCGGCTCAACTCCTGATGGATGGATGCACAGACGTGTAGGCTATTGCTGAGCCCTTAGGCTTGCCAGGCAATACGCGCGAATAGCTGCTGAGATCGGAATACTTCGCGGGTGGCAATTCGGAATGACACGGTAGGTTTCCGCCAAGCCCGAATACCGGTGCTGGTGCTTCTCCAAAGCTCGCAGCAGAAACGATCACCGCGAACGAACAGGCCAGCTTAGGGTATTTTCCTGAGTCGGATGTTGCTCTGTGAGCCCACCTAGATACAGCATGCTTGCTATCTAGGTAATGATGCCAATCAGATTCAATGATCTTCGTAGCGAACAGCGAGGCAAAAGAAAGGCAGTTGAGTGCTTGCTACGTATTAGCCCTGACAGCTAGTCATTGTCTTACTAGGTGCCTTTAACCTACAGTTGTACGTGTTCAGCATTGTTGTCGGTAGGGAAAGTTGCCAATTACCGCTTTGGGGTCGATTGTGCCAATGAACTTGCCATGTTTGGCACATTCAAAGTAAATTTGGTAAAGACAATCATCTGCAACTGTTCGCAACGTTTATGCTGCTGCTTAGCTTTGGGACAAGCTTGTTTCAGAGCTTGTTTAGACCCCGCTGAAGCTGCTCTATTGTAAGCCAGCGCCTTGAGCTTCACTGGGAGTATATAGTGCTTGCATACACGAAACACGTATAGCGCTGTGAATTTGCCGAGGCCGACAGCCGCCAACTCACATTCGCTTGCTCGAGGGGCGCCTGGGGGCAGCGCCCCAAGCTGAATTGCCTGCCTAAGCGTTGAGCAGAGACCCTGTGAAGATGTCGTCGGACAAGGACTGGATGTTCTGCCCCACGTCGGGGTACCTGCTGCACCTCGACCCCAAGCGGCAAGTGGCCGCTTGCCCCGTGTCGGGCTACGAGCGCAGCCTGGCGGGTAAGCGAGGCGGCCTTATATTCGGGGTAGAGCGCACCACTGGATTATCGGGGCCAGGTTACGCGGGGACCACTGAGCTTCGTGGGCCGGCAATAATTCCAACACCAGCGTGTGCTGGGCCCGTCACGCTGGACACTTGCCTCAGTCCCAAGCCTAGCCCCACTCTTGGATTGTCTGTCATCTTTCGCAGAGTTATCATCCGTGAAAGTGGTTCTACGCACGGACATGGAGGACTACCGGCGCCGTTTTGCGCTTGAGCCGCTGGTGAAGAGCGTGGAGGATGAGGAGCTGCTGAAGGGCCGCAAGCGCGCCACGGTACGGGATGGGGGCGTGAGGGGCAGAAAACGCGCGCTGGAGGCACAGTAGTCATGGTGGCCTTAGGTAGTCAGGCAGGATTCGCCGCACTTGAAAGCATTCGGGTGCCTGGGTGAGGCCGTGTCCGGGGCAGGGCAAGGCAGCCTGGACAACACGTAGGGCTGGAGTAGCCGAGTAGGTGGTCTGCGCCTGACACTTCTTGAATACTCCAGAGGTGGGAAGCGCTGACATGCCTGAAATGTGACGGCCATATGGTACGGCCGGCCAGTGGGATAGTCCTCCAACGTATGGCTTTGTGAGGTTGTGAATTGTGCAGAGCAGCTTAGCTCTCTGGCCCAGTGCGCACACCCACAACCATGCCGCCATCATCAATGCTCGCTAACGCTCGCTGCAGGTGGACGAGCCCTGCCCCAAGTGCAACCACCGTCAGCTGGAGTACTACACCATGCAGCTGCGCTCGGCGGATGAGGGCCAGACCGTCTTCTACGAGTGCAAGAACTGCGGGTACGTGGCGCGAAGGAGAAGGGCAAGAAGGAGTGTCATTTCTCGAGGGTCATCACTCTGGCTGATGATGTGGGCGCTTGCGTGCTGGATCCTGCCAGGCTGCCTTGCAATTCTGGTGGGGCTCGGTCGCTGATACGCTGCCGCACCTTGCTGCATTTTGGTCACTGCGCTGCAGGCATAAGTATTCTCAGAACACGTGAGAGCGCGGCACTGCCACGGTCAACCTTGTCAGTATACTGGCTGGCGCGCTGCGTGCCTGCGCACATGCATGCGTGCAGTGAGGAGTGGGCCATCGGCTGCCTTGCGTGGCGGTCGTGCAGCCTACGTGTTGCGTTATTTGACGGAAAGGAGCACCCCTGGATGACGATGCTCAAGTTGGACGTTCCGCTCGGGTCGGTCGGGTGTGAAGCCGCATGACATGAGACACGATGTATAAGCTGGTATGGTGACAGCGACACGTTGATGACGGGATGGACTGCTGATGTATGCCATTTGGGCCAGCTGTAGGAGTGAATTTCCCTCTTCCCACGCGGTACCAAGCTTGGACCAGCACAACATTAGGGTCTGCGATTGATGCATCAGCAGTAGCGTACATCATCCGCGGCCTTTTCAGGTTAGCGGGGCCCTCGCCCCCCCCGGCAGTCCAGGCGCCGCGCCCACCGGGTACTGGCGTAACTAGTGTAACTAGTGTACGGATGTGTATGCCAATGCAAGCCTGCTCGTTTGTTGTGCGAGCTGGAGTTGCAGGCAGGCGGTCAATGTCAAGGCTTGATTGGGCGGTGCTCGGGGGAGCGGGCGGTGCTCGGGGCAGCGGGCGTGAGGACGGATAAGAGTTAATGACGAGTTGGGCAGGAGCTGAATACGGTAGGAGCCCCAGAGCATGCGCACGAGACAAGCAATGCTCCTTACGGTATGCCCATGTCTGCTGTCAACTCGCGCGGCTACATAGGCAGCTGTGAGGATTGTGTGTGTCGCTCTAGGCGCATCAGCGTCTGAAATGGCAACCGTGGCCGTGGACGCCTGGACGGTTCGTCACAACCGTCAGCATGGTACTACGTAACGAGCGATGCGGAATTCAACTTGATGGAGTGAACAGATGCAACGGACTAGAGCTGCACTGCAGGACTGCTGTTGCTGCAGGGCATGGCGCACGGGCACGGATCGGGATGCCCATCGCGGGCGGCCGCCTGGGCGGCTTGACAGCGGAGCGTGCGCAGCGCGACTGGTGTCGAAGACCAAACGTCGCGCGGTTGCCCCGGCACCCCTTCGCGCAAAGACGCAGCCTTGGTGCGCTTTCAAACAACGCTCGCATTTGACCACTGCTTGCGACGTCGTGCGGGGAGCAGCGGAGCCTGACGCGCGGCCAATGATTCGTTGCAGGTGGCTGCGTGGCGAGCAGCGACGGTCCAACTTCAGCCCGCCATATGCCGTCAAACCCACAGCCCAGCTGAGTGTGCACAGGTTGCTGCATGCCGCATTCACCAAACCCCTGAGCACTGCAATATTGCTGCCTGGCTGTGGGAGGGCCTCGCGACCAAGCGTGCGACACTTTGAGTGTGCGGGTGAAGAATTGCACCGGGGACATGGCGCGAACACCCCTCCGTGGCACCCCAACTAAGTCCCATCCGTCGGCGCCTTTCGAGCCATAGCTTCACTAAGATGGGTTTGCAGGTGCTTGGCGCCCAGCAAACGCATCGCCAGCGGTGCGGTGAACGCGAGTGAACGCCGGGACGGTCCCAGCAGGACCCTGCAACATAAATCCTACTCTAAGGTTGCACTACTATGTAATTTTACATGGGTTTAGAACTAAACATGGCTTCGCCTGGGTGCATGGCCCAAGTCGTACACCTGTGACCGATTCTCCACAAGGGCCGCGCTGGCTCCCCTATGTAGTTGAAGAAACACAGATACGTCTCAACTATAGCTTACATTGCGCCAAGCCTCTGTTTGTGCTCTTGCTGGACACCCCATACCCGCCTTCTGCGGCGTCAGTGTAGGCCTGGACATTAGGCTGGGCTGGCCCTAGGATAGCTATGTCTACTAGCTGGACGGCGCGGGCAAGCCGGAGGAGCGGGCTGGAGAGCTCTGTGACCAGGTCAGGAGAGGCGCATCGGGAGCGGGCTCAGCGTCGCGCCGGGGGGCCTGGAAGGGGCCTTATGCAATATAGAAGACAGATAATGGAGCACAGGGAGGTTGTCTGGATACTCTCAGGCCTTGTTGCGTGCAAACGTCCGGTGAGGGCCGCCCCGATTGAGCTCCGCGCTAGCTCGCCCGGGAGCCCTCCAGCCCGGCTCGGCAGCCCATTGAATAGGGTTAAAGTTCTTTGAGGGCACTAGCGTGTCGAGCATGACACAACTTGCGGGCGGGAGGGGCTCGGCGAGCCGGTCGCGACTGAAGGTGGTTGCGGTCGCGGAGGGCGGGAGAGCGGATTTCGTCGCACAGGGGCGCGCTCCAGCTGCACTGCCACCTCATAGTGGCTATATATGAAGCAAGGCACTCATTGGCTGCGGCACAGCGCGTAAAGTGAGCTGTGGGCGTCGGAAGGGCGCACCGATTTGACCCCTCCCAACCACCTGGGCCCCCAAACCGAGCAGCGCAGTCTCCGCGCTTCGGCCATATCGGAGCCCCGACGCGCGCCAAAAGGGCCCCTTACAATATTGGCTTGTCGTCTGAAGCGCAGGGGCGGCCTCGAGGCCCCCCGCGAGCGCGTTCTGGGCCGTTTTCTGAAACACGAAATTTGGCCCCAACCACCTGAAATTGTCGGTCCGCCTTCCTCACCGCAGAAGGCGCTCCGACCTGCGCTCGCTGCCGCCAGAGCTTCTACAGAGCATACTGGCATTAGTTGCGGACGGCGCGCCCGGCGCCCTTGCGATTCTGCGCGGGGTAGACACGCAATGGATGGCGCTCGCGTCCGAGCTCGCAACCAGCCTCCGAGTCCCGCCCACCGCCGCGCCCTTCGACCTCGCGGCGCGTCTTCCTCACGTCTCCAGCCTAGCAATTGTCTCTGACGAGCGCCAGCCGGCCTGTGCCTCCGAACTCGCGGCGCTGCTGGCCCAACTGGCGGGTCTGCCCGCCCTTCGCCACCTCACCGCGACCGACCTGCCTGCCGAGGCCGCGCAGGCGCTGTCCGGGGTTGTCGCGCTGAGCCGCCTCACCTGCCTCGACATCTCCCGCTCCGACCTGCCCTCTGGAGAGCTCCCCGCGCCGCTGCTGCAGCTGCCGGCGCTGCAGGTGCTGCGTGCGGCCGAGTGCGGTCTGGGTCCTCGCCTGGCCGCCTCGGACGACTGCTTGCTTGGCCTGGCGCGCAGCCTACGCTCCCTGGACGTCAGCGGCAACAAGCTGCTGGCGCTGCCGCCCAGCCTGTCCGCACTCAGCGCCCTCACCTGCCTCAACGCAGCGGGCAACAAGCTGCAGGCCGGCGGCGAGGCGCTGCCAGGACTGGAGGCGCTGGCCGCACTCGCCGAGCTGGACATCAGCGGAAACCAGGGGTGAGAGCCGGGGCGGAGCGGAGGTGGTCGCACCCTGCAAAAATGGGCTGGACACCGTGGTTCTTGCCTCTCCAAATAATGGTGTCACACGCTTTACGTGCCGCCAAACCGCGAGCTACTTGAGCTTTGAAGGACGCCTTGGGAATGCCCTTCTGGATGCGAGCAAGCGAGGGCCCTGCTGGTGCCGCCCCTGATACTGCACGACCCGATCCGCCCGCCGCCGCCTGCTCTTGCCCACGCTTATCCCCCTTCCCCTTCTCGTCCTATCTACCGTATCTATCCCTGTCAGTCTGGAGCTACTGCCGCCGGGTTTGTTTGCCGCGAGTGGTTTAACTCGGCTGGATGCGGCGGACTGCGACTTGGCGGCGCTGGACGGCGAGCAGCTGGCGCGGCTGAGCGGTAGGCAGTGCGGATGGGAGACTGGCAGTTGCGACCCGTTTTTGTAGGAGGTGCAATCAAGCATTACGGGGTCAATCTTAGACTCATTTCTGCATGCTACGATTCTGCAAAGCTGGACGATGGGCACTGCTGCGTGTTGACGGTTACCAGTACGCGTAACTGTACAGCCGTACGACACCGGTGGTCTTCCGACACTTTCCGCCGGACTTGACACCCTGCCTTTCCTTTAACCTCCACGCTTCTGTCCCTTATGTTACATCGTTTTGGTGCCGCATTAATGCTTTCTCACAGGCCTGCAGCAGCTGAGCCTCAGCGGCAACTGGCGACTTGGCGCGTGCCCCGCTGAGGTGTACGAGCTCCGCAGCCTCACACAGGTGCGCCCGCTGTTTTCAAATCGGCTGGCATTACACCCTTGCGCCCCAAACTTAACGACTCGTTGGCGTGTGCAATTAGTTTGCGTTGGCTTGCATGGCGGTCAAGGTCATTGTTCAAACACACCGTTCCCACACACACGCTCCACTCCCCATCTCGCCCCTCCGCAGCTTGACCTGTCCGGCTGCGGCCTCAGTGGCCTGCCCGAGTCGCTTGGCGCCGCCACGCAGCTGCAGCAGCTGGCCCTCTCCTCCAACGACCTGCAGCAGCTGCCGGCCTGCCTTGCGCGCCTGACGCGGCTGCGCAACCTGGCCATCGACTACAACAGCCTGTGCTCGCTGCCGGTCTGGCTGTCGTGCCTCACACAGCTCACGTCGCTGGACGCGGCAGGCAACGAGCTCACAGACCTGCCGCCGCAGATGGCGCCCGCGCTGGGCGGCTTGCGGCTGCTGACGCTTGGGAGCAACGCGTTGCAGACGCTGCCTGCCTGCGTGATGCAGTTGTCGGGGCTGCAGGTGCGGGGGCGTATGGGTGCTGTGCGTGTTGAGGGGACGGGAGAGTCAGGGGCGCCCATACCGCTATCACCGCAGTCGCAACATCATACTCTAAGTGTCATGTGCATCCGTACGCACAGGAATTGGACCTATCCTGCAACCAGCTGTCAAACTTCCCCGTCGCCCTATTCGGCACAAGCCAGCAGCATCCGCCTTGCGCTGCGGGGGCTGCGGCGGCAATGTCGTCGCTGCCGCGCCTCGACTTCCTGTCCATCGCCGGAAACCGCCTGAGCTCGCTGCCCGCGGGCCTGGCCGCGCGCCTGCCACGTCTGACGTGGCTGGACGTCAGCGACAACCGCCTCACAGCATTGCCGGCGGCCCTGGCGGCGCTCACCGGTCTGCAGGTGGTCAAGCTCAAAGGCAACTGCCTGCTGTCGCCTCGGCCACCCGCGTTTAAGCGGTGGCTCGCAAGGCTGCGGAGCTGCAGGCGAGCGGCGGCAGCGGCGGCAGCGGCGGCGGCGGCAGGCGGTGCAGCGGGCACTGCGCCACTGAACGCTGGCGGGTGCCCTTCATCGTCTGCAGCAGCAGTAGCCAGTGGGCAGGCAGGGCCCAGTGGGCGTGCAGCCGCCATGACAGCGGCAGGGGCAGGGGCGACGGCAGCTGGCGCATGGAAGTCTCGTGCGGCGTTGGCACCAGCGCACCTTGACAGCGACGGCGGAGACGGAGAGGAGGACTGGATGGACACGGAAAGCGGCTCCGGAGGCAGCAGCAGCGCGGATGAGGACGACTTGGGAGAGGACGGCAGAGAAGAGGCGCCGGCCACACAAGCACCAATAGGCGGGCCGTGGGTGGCTGCGCCAGCGGTGTTGACAGCTCCAGCCCTTGCGGCTGGCGGCGCGGCGGGTGCGGGTGGCGTGGAGGTCATAGAGCTTGCGTCCGATTCGGATTCTGACAGCGAGGCCGGGGACGACGGCGACGGCGAGGGGGATGCGGACGTGGCCTGGGAGGATGACGAGAGCGGTGAGGGCATTGAGGCGGGTGACGCAGAGGAGGAAGTGGAGGAAGAAGGGGAGGGCAGCGAGGAGGGGAGTGAGGCCGGTGACGACGGCATGAGCGACGATGAGGAGGCTGAGGAGGAGGAGCACGACGGGGAGGAGGGGGCCGCCGCGGCAGCGGATGATCTCGGGGCCGAGGGTTGGGAGCTGGAGCAGGGGCAAGATGTGGAGGAGGAAGCAGAGGAGGAGCTGGAGGAGGTCCGCCGACCCAGGCCGGGTGACGTGGACTGGCCGTGGAGCGGGTGGGAGGAGGTGCAGGCTTGAGCGGTTGAACCTGACCCGCTTACTGCGCGCAAAAACACGTGTTGTTTCAGTATCCGGGACCTACGGGCGGCGCTGCAGGCGCCAAACTGCTTGTACCATAACGGTGGTTACTATGTAGCATGTACAGTAATGTCAGGAGAGTGAGGAGCAGCGGGCACGTGAACGGCAGGAGTAATCTTGTATGATGGCATGTGCTAGGCAGTGACAGCATTTGAGTGTGAGTGGTTGACTTGGGACTGGGGAAGATTATGGCGGTTGTCCACCTGCTGAACGCTGGTGGAGGCATTAGCTGCAGGTACGACGGGGTTGCCGACGCTTACATGTTTTAGAGACAAGCGTTTCCATCAACCATGCATTTTGGTACCGTGCAATGTGCGCGCGGCGGCTCTGCTGTCGTAGGGGATAGCGAGATACCTGCTGCTGCAGCACAGTTGTAATGCCCCTGGACAGTGTACCTTGGCAGCTTCGGCGGACGTCCGTTATGACGTTTGGTATCCGCACTTCAATGACTGTCTGTACGGACCAACTACGGTCTCAAACGTCTCAACGTTGCCCTGGGAAGCTGGGAAGTTGGCTGCAAGGAGGCGTTTCCGTTTCCTCAGCTCTGCGGTAGTAGGTCAGTGCGGAGCTTCCCCGTCCTTCAACCTTGCGCTCCAGCAGAGTTGTTACCTTCATGGCTCAAATGGCCACACCAAGCGCAATGCCCCTCTCGCAATGCCCTTCCTTCGCCAGGTCGTGACCTTTGACTCCAGTAGTATCAGCGCACAGCCGCCGGCAAAAGCATTCCCACGCAAGCTCCACGCCGCAGCTGTAGTAGGAAGCAGGCGTTAGCCCAGTTAGCCCGGTCTGCCTCGTTGCAACCAGGCAATCACATTCATTATTGCTGGCCAAGTCGATACGCACTCCACATGAACACATGAAAGATGACACCCAAGCAAATCCTTGGTGGTGCAGTGCACGCATAATCTCGACACGCTCCAAGGACATCCCAGCTCAGTCTGGAAATCCCCGTCATAGGAAGGCGCTTCTTTTCGAGGCCACGAGTATCCATGACATGCCCAGATACATACCGAATCCATCACATGTAATGCGCAATCTCCACTGTGTGTCTTGAATAGGTGTGCCGGACCTGATTGACCACCTTCTCACACCTTCAGCACCACGCTGCGCACCTTGGCCGGCACCTTGGCCGCAAGCACCACCTCCTGTAGCTTGCCATTCAGAGCCGCGTCCTCAATCGCAGACGCCACAGCGGTAGCAGACGCACCGCCGCTGCGCTGCAGGCTCAGGCGCAGCACAGCCGCCGTGCCGCCCGCGGTGCTCTCCACACCCAGCACTCGCACACGCACGAACCCAGTCACCTTGCCGCTGACCAGCTTCTCCACAGCCCCCGCAACCCGGTCACGGAGCTTGGAGTCGGCTTTCACAATGTTGTACGGCAGGCCAGACAGACCCAGTGCCACTGCGACCGCGGCGGGCGACGAGGGCCTCTTGGCGGGCGCGGAGCAGTTAATGGCTGGGCAGGGCGGGCACACTGGTGGTGGCGGAGGCGAGGAGGAGCGAGACGGCGAGCGCACGGGCGCCGGGGAGGGAGATGGTGGAGGAGAGGGCGACGGGGAAGGGGCGGGGGCGGGAGTAACCGATGGAGGTGGGGAGGCAGTCACAGGCACCGGGCGACTGTCAGGCGCTGGCGCGTCTGTGGGCGTTGAGGGCTCCTCGCCGCCATCAGCGGGCACGGAACCGCGCACAGAGATCTTTGTGACAAGGCCGGATGGCTTGGGGGGCCGGCACTGAGGCGTGTTGGACTCAAAGTTAGACAGGTACCTGTGTGGGCGGCAGAGTGAGCATGCGAAACGGCACGGGAAATAGATGAGGAGGGACGCTGCGCATTAGCCATACACCCCTGATTCGCTGGAGGCCACCAAGCAAGCAGCACACGTGCTGTCGCGCATTACGGCCGCGCACCTGCCGTAGATGACTTGGGGCCCGCCCGGCCGCTCGATCACGTGAATGTTGGCGTTGAGGCGGGAGCGCAGGTCGGACCACAGAGCCTCACCTGCGGGACCAGGGCGCGCGGAGGCGTGCGCATCAGGAGTCAGGCTGGATGCAGAAGACACGGCTTGTGCGGACAGTGTGCGCAGCAGGTCGGTCCCATCGGCCCACCCACCGTTTGTGGCCCCGACAACAAACATTCCCTGGGTCGTGGGGACGTACAGCGTCTGGTTAGAGTAGGTAATCTGCGAGTGCGGAAGGCGGCCATGCAGGGATCAGTCAGCACGGGGGTACGTACAGCGCGTGTGGGCAGAGCATGCGTGCGTGATGTATGACATGTCGGCGGCAGCCATGCTGGCTGTTGGCGTTTGAGGCGTGCGTCACCAAGACATTGCACGCTGCTGCGAAACGCTGATGACATGCCAGAGCCTGCGAGCCAATGTACGTGTATGTGCGAGGCGGCTGTTGGGACCCCAAGCCTGCGCCCCTTGATTGCCTCCGGCCACACCGACCTGCGCCCAGTCGGACTGGCCAGGTGTGAGCAGGTTCTCCACCCCGGGCCACAACCTCGCGTCGGTCAAGTCCACCGTCCACCTGCATGCAAGCATCAGCGTGCATGGTCTATCGCAGCGCGCCGACACTCCGCCAAGCATGTAACACATGAGCACAGGTGATTCGGGTCAGCCACCAGGAGCCCGGCCCCAGCAGCAGCGCAGCAGCTTAGCCAGCTAGCTAGCCACAATGAGCGCGCGTTAGGCCCATCTGCCACCGGCACGTGTTGCTGCTAGCTGGCAAGCTGGACAGACCGTTCGTGAACTCACATGACTTCTGTAGGCCCATCGCTGCCCAGAGCCAGGGCGGTGACGAGGCCCTCGTTGTCGTTGTAGAAGAGCGCGTCATGGGGCAGGCCCAGGTCCTCACCCGACACGACCAGCACCGAGTAGACCCTGCAGCAAGTCACGGAGGGCACGCGCTTTAGGCAACAGCAGGTAGGAGTGCTGGCCAGCCCAGCCCAGTCCTGCCCCGCCCGCCTTGCCCCATCCGCAACCCCAATCCCAAGATCAGTTGGGACAATTGCAGGACGCCGATTCCCCTGCACGCAGAGCAGCAGCCGGAGCAAACACCCGCACCCGGTGCTGTCCGAGATGGGGTAGTTCCATGCAAGGTCTCCACCGTCGCGGCCGATCCTGTTGGGCAGCAGTGGGTGATAGCAGCAAGCAGTTGTAGTACGGAGGGAGGCGAGGGGCTTGTGGTGGGCGCTGCGTGCTTACGTGGTGGCCTGAAGCTGCGCGTCCGGCCACCAGGTGGCGTAGACCAGGGTGTTGTCGTGTCGGAAGTTGAGACGCCCGGGTTCCATGGCCCACTTGGGCTCCAGTGGTTTGGCAAACACCTCGACACCTGTATGCATGTGTTGCCATGTAGGCGCCACAGCAGCCGCATGAGTGCGACACACTTAGCATTCACGCCAGAGGCATGCATCACAGGGCACGTCCTTGCCGGCCAGCCATATTTGCCTTTCCCCAAAATGCAAGCATGCGCCACGCACGTCACCCCGCCACAGGCCAGTTCATCTATAGCACTATCATCCTCTCGCGCGAACCCGTCACTTGCCGGTGTCTAGGTCCACAGCCACGATGGTACTGTAACGAACCTCCGCGTTGTGACGTGCAATGGCGTACGCAACACCATCCCGGATCCCCACGGAGTCAGCCGCAAGGATGCCCTGCAGTCAGGACCAGGCAGACAGGAAACGGGTGTTCGCTTTTTACAACTGCTGTGAGCAGGGCTGATCACCGCAGCGATATGGGGACAAAGGAAGGCACAGGTGTGTGCAGCCCTAGTGATCGTACCGTATCATAGCTCCACACGAGCTGGCCTGCACGGCACGAACGCAGTGTGCACGTGGTGGCAGCCGTAAAGACGTGCCGGGTCATGCATCCACCTGAGAGCTTGCTGTGTGCCAACAGTCAATGCTGGCGCCAAAGCCCTGGTGTGCCTCCCGCGACGGCACTCACAACCGCATGGGTTTACTCGCTGAAGCGCGCACACACAATGTTCCCGCACCGTTCGTGATGTTGAGCGCTTGGAGAAAGCCGTCGGGTTTGCTTATGACTATCTTGCCGTTCGCCACGGCGGGGTTCCCTATGATCCCGCCCCTGTACGCCGCACGGTCGGGCGTCAGCTGAAATGGGCGCCGCCACAGCAGGTGTCCGGTGGCCGCGTCCCGCGCTTGCACGTCCTGTGAGGCCGGTATGGCGGGTGGAATAAGCAGCTAGCGCTTGTGGGAAGAGCAAATAAGCCCAGCCAACAAGCACGCACGGCAAATGCACTGGCGTGCGTGACGAGAGGGGAGCATTTTTAGCGTGGTATAAAGTAAGGACACACGGCAACAAACAGTGCCCCAATCTTCGTCCTGCCCCTTCGGACACAGGTGGGTGGCACTAGGACAGATACTAGCCGCGTCACGCTCAGCATGTTTCTTGCTCAACGCACCAGATTGGAGCAGCCCAGGTAAACCACCCCGTCCACCACAACCACGTTGGATGGGTAGTATAACGAATTGCTATCGGGCCCGCAAGTGGCCTTCCAGGCAATAGCCCCCGTGTCCAGGTACACCTGCATAGCGAGGGCGAGGGCAGATCTCGTCTTGCTTACCAGAAATGTGCTGGAATCGGGTCCTGCGCACTCCAACGATGCAACAAGCAACCGAACGTTTGTTGTTTGGGGGTTGCAGGTACGCAGGGACCGAAAAAACGGTGCCAATACTCACTGCAATGACCAACCCCGCGTTGTCCTGGCCGTACGCCCGCACGCCGTCAGAGGTAGGGCTGCCCAGAGGCTTGTAGGAGAATGAATGACTGCAGGGAACAAGGTGCGGCGTCGCGCATGGTTGACTTGCGTAGTCGCACCCAGGTGCACAGCCCTGCGCCTGACACCTGAGATCCCAGCAAGCGCTCAGCCAGGCACCCGTGCAACCGTCTGGGATACGGCACTTCAGACAATATGCCTGGCATGAGTTCCGATGCGTTACGTCATGCAACCTCAGGCGACCCTTGCAGCTCACGTCCAGCAGAAGGGCTTGCCGCTCACGAACGGCGGCGGCGGCGGAGCTATTACAGCGTTGGTCCCTTGCTGGTTGTTGTTCACAGTGATTGGCGGGGACTTGACATCTGCGCCGGGGAAAACAACGAGCGGCACACATTAAAAGGGTCGCGCGCGATGCAGCATGTCCACGCTGAGCATCTGCAGGTGCAAGCTGTTGCAATGGGTCGCCGATAGCTGCTCCTGATACCGCACCCCTCCATAAGTCTCGTGCCGACCCACCATGCATTCAGCTTGCTTTGCGAAGTACACGGGTGGGTAGCTGAGAGAACGAGCTCACCGGGCGGGCAAATGACGCTGGGCGTGGCAGGCAGCGCCACCAGCACCGTGGACGAGCCCAAGCCATTGAAGGTGGTGTTGGCGATCTCGCCTTGCAGCGCGAACACGAGCCCGTCCAGCGCCTGGATCTGGCCGGCGGGTGTCGCGCCATCGCGCTGCCAGTTCCAGACGTCTTGGTGGTCGGGTCCCATGGCGCTGATCTGTGTGGCGCCGTGTGGCGTGTGGCGTTGTGTGCCCGTGTCATGTGCGTTGTGGTGAGCAGGAGATACATGTGTTGCGGACCGGGCACCGTGGCACCGCACGACAATGCTCACGGGCGCGCTGCGTGGGTACTGGCTGGCCGCCGCCGCCACCGCTACCGTCGCCCCATGCAAGCCGGCCCTGGTCGCTGCCCTGCTCGCTGCCCTGCCCGCTGCCCTGCTCGCTGCGGTCGATCGCACCATCACTGGCTACATACCGGACAGGTGCCTCACCAGGAGCGAAGAAGACACGTCCAGGGTAGACATATCCGGTATGTAGGTGGTGTAGACCAGCAGCCCCTCGGTGACCACCATGCCGTACTTGCCCTGCACATGCATGCACAAATTCCCAGTAGCATGCATACATGGGTTGAGCATGTATGTGACACACTCGACACCGTAATTGATGCATGTACGCCTGTGCGGCATGGCACAACCATGCATGTGGTTGCCGTGCATTCCGTACCACACCAGGACATCACACTCACTACCGACACACGCAGCCTGCTAGTGACGCCAGCAGCTGACAGCGAGTGCACGCGCGCACATGCATGCATTGAACGAACGCCAGCCACGCACCGGGTAGACGTCGTCGCGGATCCACACACGCACGCCAGTGAACACGTCCAGAGCCTGGCGTGTGAGTAATGCGTAAACTGAGTCAAGAGCCGCTCAGAAGGTTTGGCGACGATGAAAGCATGCCAATGTTTTAAATGCAGGGTTCAATCGGTGCCGTAAACTGTCGCACCTGAAGGATGCCGTACTTGTTGGGGTTGGTTTCAACGGCGCCCTCATCTTGAGCGATCACCCTGGATAGTTGTGGGGCGCAACAGCAGTACGTGCACGTCAAGGAGGCATAGCCAATGCAAGCTGTACGAACACGGCACGATTACTGCACAACCAAGGTACGCCGTGTTTTCACTGCCACCTGGCACCTTGTGTGCCCTGTGTCCGTCAGCCGCGGTTGACACCGGCGGAGTCCCGGAGCCTCCGTCCCAACTGCCTATCCCAGAAATCACAGCAGCACTCCGAGAGTGGACAAACACTCTCACGTGCACTAAACACAATGCATCCTTGGCCGTACGCAGAGCACACCGGGGACCCCAGCCAGCTCCCCGGCCGGCATGTACCACCCGCTGGCAACTCACAGGTCTCCCCACACCTCGAACGTCTGCCGATTGTCGCCATCATTGTCAGGGCTCCTGCGGGGTCACAAAGGATATTGGTCTTGAAGGTGGCAACGGCAGAGGCACGGCTGTGCTCCGATCAAGCTGGTGTGTCAAGGTGGTGGTCGTGGGTGCACCTGTCCTTCTGTTCTAGCTACCCCATGCCTGCCAGGGTGCTCACATGTATCCCTCACGGGCATTCATCTTCCAAAGGACGTCACCTGTGACCGCCGACATGTAAGCGCAGGGGCAAACGTACTCGTAACTGCGGCAGAGCGGCTGCCGAGGGATCATGTCTGGCAGTCGCGTGCCTGCACCGGTTGATCCTGCCAGTCTGTGCGGGCCGTGCGGGCCCGCCCTGTCCTCACATCGCGGTGCGGCCGTCCCGCACACATCAGCAATCGTTTACCGCCTAGCCCGCCCTTGCACCCGTCCAGTTCGTGCCAAGCTCCGCTTCTTACGCAACACAGCGAGCGAGCCCCTTCCCGTGCCTCGGGCAGGCGAGCACCAACCACCACACGCATGCACACGCTGGCGCTACCGCTTCGTGTTGAACGTGTGTGCCACGCACGGTTCGCAAATGACCCTGCTTTGTCCACCCGCGATGCGCCTAGCAGCCGTATTACCACTACCCACCCGAAGTCACGTTGTATGCCCAGATCTGGGAGGGCCGAGCCATCATGAATCCAATGCCCGAGGGATGGAAGTGCAGTTCCGGGTCCCACCGGTATTGAATCTCAGCACCCATGTTGAACATCCAAATGAGGTCGCCCGTTTCAGCATCCACGCCCCACACGCGCCTGCACGTACAGTAGCCGGTGGCACAGGTAGGCAGGCATGGCCAGGCCAAGGCCGATGGATGGACAATGGTGTGCGTGGCCCACATCAAAACTGACATGTAGGGAACACGTGGTGTGAGGCGCGCAATGCCTCGTGCCGCTTGAAGTCCATAGCTGAGCACGAGGCTGCCCTCCACGACAGTGCGACGCAACTCACCCGTCCACGTCTGGGCGCACAAACACGCCCTTGAACCAGCCGGTGGTCCAGGAGGACACACGCCGGAACTGCGTCCCCCACAAAACCTCCCCTGTTACCACGTCCTGCAAGGTTGGGCATTTCAAGCGCACGACATCATGAGGATTCAGGTGTCAGTTTGCATTCATTCACAGTGCCGAGTTGCGTGCGTCAGTCAGGGAGTCGCATGTATGGTCGGTAACAACACCGACCAGCCCATATGCAAAGCAACAGCAGGCACCCACCAGGGCATATGTCTTGAAATCAGCTGCGTGCACGGCAGGCCGTCGGGGTTAAGGCAAATATGGTCACAAGCAGGACTGGGTTACACACGCCATACATGTGCATGGCAGCAGGCAAGCAGCTGCGTTACCAGCCGGCACACACGCACCGCACTTGCTCCACGGGGGCATTGCCTATCCAGCTGTTCCCCAGCTAGCCACCGCCTGAACCCACTTGTGGACACGTAGACACGGCCGTCGCCGTACGTGATGGACTCAAATGTGGAGGGGCTGTCGCGCCAGTGCCACACGAGGTCGCCGGTGCGCACGTCCTGTACGTGCGGCGCGTGCGGCGGTGCACGCGGACGGTGCATCATGTTGGAACGCATGAGGTGGTCAACCCGTCAAACTTAAACCCACGCATTACTCCTTCAACCCAAGCTGCACCCGTCCATGCATGCATGCCTCTTGCTTTCCGTCCTGCTCCCAAGCCGCACCCTTCCATGCATGCATGCCTCTTCCTCTTCGTCCTGCTCCCACTCCTGCCGACTTGCCCGGACATTGCCCGACTTCATATCCCATAACACTACCCACCAGCGCATACAGAACTGCGTCGGCGGCGGCCAGGTAAACAAGGCCGGTGCTCGATACCGCGATAAAGGGGCTGGCACCATCCTGAGTAAATCAGGGGCAGCGGCACGTATGCACACAGAGCAAATCGTACCACGCGCAAGCAGAGAAACTTGCGGCGTGGCGCCGCGACCCCATCCACTCGCTGCTGGCTGGGTGATAAGCACTGCATGCCCTCCCCTGCAAGGATACAGTCCATTCGGCTAGCCACGCACATGCGAGCAAGGCCTTGCGCAACGTTGGTGTTCCGCTGACTTCTTCGTTTCCCCAAGCAAAGGCCGCATGCGTCCATCCCACCATCACTACTGGCCGTCCACTATCTACCGAGCCTGTTACCGCGAGTCAAGCATGCGACGGCCGTATGGACACGACATCGATTGCCACACACCTGGCGTGCCGAGTAGGTGAAGGTCTGATTGTCGGCCACTACCTCGGTCTTGCGGTTGAACCGGAACAGCCAGCGCCGCTGACCGGTTTTCTCAAAGCAGACCAGGCTGTCGCCCCCCGAGGTCAAGATTGAACCGTCGGCAATGTCTGCAAGGAGCAGGTCCAACGTCATATTTGCAAGCAGGTATGGGCGCCACATCCAGCCACGCACCGGCTAGCGGCACCAGCAGCTAGCGCCCTCCACTCGAGCATCCATATGTATCGACATGTGCGTGGGAGTCCTGGGCCGCCGGCTGCTGGCGTGCGCGCGAAAGCAAGCTTGCTTGCCCATTACCAACTGGACCCACCCATATATGGTGTATGTAGGGCTAGCTGACATCGTGTGGTGCAAGCGTATGAGGCTCGAGGCCACCCTTGGCACATCCGCTACATAGCATCTCACCAGTAGTGGATAACTGCTGTCCTCCGTAGTCCCCCAGGTCGCGATTCCAGCACACCTGCGGGGTCTGACCTGCGTGCATGCGTGGCGGCGATGGCGACATGCAGCAGTAAGGCAACATGTGTGGCATATGATTTATGTGGATGATGTGAATGCAAGCATAGTCGCACGGTAGCGCTGTTGCGGACCTGTGAGGCTGTGACACGCCACCTGCAGCGGGCGGGCGGCACGTATGCCCGCATCGTATGAGTAATGTGCACGTACGGCTCATACCGATGATGAGGCACCACATGCCCAGTGACGTGGATGGCCAGTAAGGCAGCTAGGGCACGTATACAAGCGAGGCTGCTCTCCAGCGGGAGGGGCTAGCTAGCTGGCGCTCCTGGCCCCCATTGACTTCCTATGCCCCCCAAGCAGTCTCAACTAACCGCGCGCGGCCATCGGACCCTGCCTCACACCCTGCCGTGGTGTTCTCTCAGCGTCCCGCACGCACTCTCTCCAAGGAGCGTCATGGATCGCAGGGACACGGGGCAGTCTCCTGCCTGCTGTGTATAAGCATTACTATTGATCGACCGGCGGGTAGCTTTTCCCACCACGGTGGTTTTGCGGGTTGGCACAGGGATCGAAGTCTGCTTTTAAACAGCGTCTCATCATTGAATTTGCACATACGTGCAGCTGCTGCAATGTTCAGCGCAGCAGAACACAGCTGGGTTCCGTGACGGTGGGTCGAGCACACCATGAACAGTGTGGTTTTCGCTTTCCTACCCGCCAAGGAGCGAGCACACACCGCGAGATTGTTCCCTCGCTCTCCTATATGTTGAGAGCCTATAATGACCCCTTTATGAGCGACACCAAAGTATTGCTGCACCCTGCTGCTTGTCGGCGAGGTTGGAATGCCTCACTGGAACGTATTTACACCGCATGGACGCCCGATAATGCATTCAAGTATTCAGCTTGGACTTACTCTTCGCCACTAGGGCACAGTAGGCGGTCATGACGAGCAGCGGAGCCCACAGCTGCGACCATTGCCGCGACCAATCTCTGCGGCCACGCTGCTGCTGCGAGCCTTGCATGGCCATCGGGTTTATTGCTTAAATTAGATACCAGAGTAGCGAGGATGGCTCAGCAAGCGCAGGCGGTTCATAAGACAGTAAATAGTGAAGTCGGAGCTGGCAAAGCAAGCTAGTGCGCACCAGAGCCCGGAAAATTCGGATGGCAATAAAACTCAAATAAGATATCAAATGCCAGCAGTTTAGCAGTGCCTGGCGGATTGGCGCGCGGCAGGGGCGGGCGAAGTAATTCTGATTGAGCCCCATGCCCGTCGTCTTGGCTCACAAACAGCGCCAACAAGACATCCATGCGTCAACATCTATTTCTACTCCACTGGCCGCTCCAGTGACAGATGTCCACTTGAGGCGACTGCCTTTTGTAGTTCTGCAAACCCTCGAGCTAGGGAGGGGTCGCCAAGTACCCCAGGATGGCCCTTTGGCGATGTCCTAGAGTGGTCGTGTTCGGCCCCTTGGCGAGCCTTTCCCCCCTCGCCAGAAACTGTAGCCGCAGCGAACGCCGCGCCCGCACATCAAATGGCCCTGCCGCCACCTCAAATGTAATACTTATATGACTAGAAGCTCGCCCCCTGCGCCCCGGGGCGCCCCCGCGCGCGGTCACCGCATCGGGTCTCCGCGAGGCCTGCGACTTGGCTGAGAGTGGCCCAGAGTAGCCTCGCCAATCCAGTAAAACCGTCACTCTACACATATAGGAACTACATAAACAGGCCTCGCAACTAAACTCGAGCGCGCTAGTGAGGAAGTCGACCAATATGAGGCCTTGGCGCTCACACGCCCTGTTGTTGGCAGCTTGTCGCTAACTGATGCATAATGGGCTGATTAAGCGATAAAATGGTGAAAAGGCAGAAGGAAGCGCGACCGCTGGTGAGCGTCGTTGCCTCTTTGACAAGCGCCGAACGACCACATGCATCCGGTTATCCCACCACAATTGCTTTTGTCCACAGGGCAAGGATCCAGTTGCGAGCTATCGCAACCGGATCTACCGCCTGGACGGCCGTTTTCGGGCCCCGCTTTCAGTTCCCGTAAGATCAAGGCCCTGCCCGGAGCCATCATGCTATATACCAAGCCATCATCAGCTGGAGTACATGGCAGGGCTTACGGCTGGATGGAAAATGACCCAGACTTGATGGCGGACCTGGATGTGCTGGTTGTGCGGATTGATGCGCGTTTGCAGCTGCAGCGGGCTCAGTTCAAGGAGCAGAAAGCTGGACGAAAGCGGATACAGAAGAAGCAGCTGCCTGAGGGACTGCCCGCTAAGCCCCCGCCACCAGTGTTCCGGGTCAAGCAGGAGGCCCGGGCCGCCTTCCAGCAAGTCGTGCGACCAGTTCTGCAGGTGGCCTTTGGGCAGGAGCAGTGGAAGCAGCACCTATGCCATGGCGGTGAGCCCAGCAAGCAGGATGCCTATAAGAGCTGGGTGGTAGTGGATGGGGCGTGCGGCTGCCGGGACTTCACATGCCGGCTGGCCCGTGCACACCTCAGTGCCATCACTCACGACCCTGCCGCTGGAACTGCGGCGGAGGCGGAGGCAGCTCCCGCCGCGGCCACAGCCTTTGGGCAGGACGCCGCGGCGCCGGTGCGAGTACCCAGCGGCGGCGCAACTGCAGCTGGGGGCGTGGCGGAGGCGGAGGCAGCTCCTGCCACGGCCGCCGCGGCGCTGGTGCGAGTACCCAGCGGCGGCGCAGCTGCAGCTGGGGGTGTGGCGGTGGCGGAGGCAGCTCCTGCCACGGCCGCCGCGGCGCTGGTGCGAGTACCCAGCGGCGGCGCAGCTGCAGCTGTGGGCGTGGTGGTGGCGGAGGCAGCTCCTGCCACGGCCGCCGCGGCGCTGGTGCGAGTACCCAGCGGCGGCGCAGCTGCAGCTGTGGGCGTGGCGGTGGCGGAGGCAGCTCCTGCCACGGCCGCCGCGGCGCTGGTGCGAGTACCCAGCGGCGGCGCAGCTGCAGCTGTGGGCGTGGCGGAGGCGGAGGCAGCTCCCGCCACGGCTGCTGCCGCCCTTGGGCAGGACGCCCTGGCGCACGCTGCTGTGGAGTCTGTACCATACCCGGCTAATTTGGCTGTTATGGACTTTGTCGCAACTACAGCAGCCAGCCAGCAAAATCGTATGCTTGTCGAGTGGTGCGCGCGCGTCAGCCCTACGTACAAGCTGTGGCTGCTCGAGTAAGTGCGGCGTGCGGGCCTTTGACAGGGTATTACCACCGGGAGTGTCTCACCTGCAGCATGCCCCCAGTATCAATCTGATGGCAAGCTCGCCATTTGTGTGCTGTGCAGGAAGCGCAACGCCGATGCTGCCAAGAAGTCCGAGTACGGCCGCGCAAAAGCCCGCTTCCAGCGTCAGCAGCAGGGCATCGTCGACCCTGTCATAGACATTGGAGATGACGAACCCGATGAGGAAACGGCTGGCAATGATGAGGGCGATGTTGCCGGTGGGTGCCAGTTGTAGTGCGTACTGATCCACTTCGACCTGTACAATCCGTGTGCAAATGCAATGCGTTGAAGCCGTCTGCGCATACCAACAGGCACCCGCCCGGCGGCACGCGCTGGGCGACCAGCTAGGGTGCGCCGCCAGTTCGACCCCGAGCAACTGGCCACCGCCTTCGAGCGTCTCAATGCCGGCAACAAGACACAGC
Source organism: Chlamydomonas reinhardtii (assembly GCF_000002595.2). NCBI lineage: Eukaryota > Viridiplantae > Chlorophyta > Chlorophyceae > Chlamydomonadales > Chlamydomonadaceae > Chlamydomonas > Chlamydomonas reinhardtii. The sequence continues at coordinate 2,930,730 of NC_057004.1, read as the reverse complement.
TGTCTGTGCTCCTCCAGGCGTTCGGAGGAGGCAGCGAGGCAGATTTGGACGATCTGACGGTTGCGCTTAGGAAGGCCAAGCTTAGATGGGGGCAGCCCACGGCCAGACAGGTGGGCTTGCTCACATGCTTACATGGCACACAGTTGCTCTTATAACCGTTGCACGATGTTGATTAAGCGCCGCTTCCTTCTTGTGCTCCATGCATGTACATGTTTGCAGAAAGGCCTCATGGTCACGGTGTACCAGGGCGCCCTGACTGGCGTGAGCGGCGATGCCATGTCGCCTACCTCTGCCATGCAGTATACCATGGGCACCGTGCCAGGTGGCGGCTGGAGGAAGTCGCTGGTCCGCAAGGTCCTTGGCGACCTGTTCGTCAAGGCGAAGTCAGGCCGCAAGGGGCAGGCGGAAGGGGCGGGTGCAGGGGCCAGGCGCACGGGGCCAGCAGGTGCAAGGGCCAGGCGCGGGCGAACCGCAAGGGCGGCAGAGCGGGAAGGCAGTGCCAGCTAGAGTGAGGAGAGCGCAGATGACGACAGCGATGAGGGCGATGAGCGTGAAGGTCAATCGGGTCAGGATCCGCAAATTCTAGCGTCTCGGTGAGACCACCAAGATGGGCAAGGTAGCTGCAGCACTACCCACCGGTGTCATGAAGCAGGCTCGACACTCAAGCATATACTGGCTGGTTGCGTATCTGTATATATAACTAGGCTCCTCAGGGGCATAGGAGGCAAAAGACATAACACCAGGTCGGTATGGGCCGGAGTGTAGTAATCAACTCTGCCCTCGCTCACGCTTCAATGCAGGGGCAAGTGCAGGGGCGGGACGTCAACTCTGCAACCAACATCCGGCACGCGCTGGTGGAGATGCTGCTTGGAAACGTGCGGCCCGCATCACTACAGCCTGGCGGCGGTGGCGGCAGCGGCGGCGGCGGCGGCCCAGCAGCGGCCCAGCAGCGACACAGCGACAGCGGCACGTGTGCGCATGTTGGTAGCGGAGGGGACGGGAACGGCCACGTGGAGGAGAGCGCAGCGTCGCCCAAAACTTGGCGCAAGCGCGCAGGCTGAGGGGCTGGCCGCCGGTGTCTAGCTAGGTAGCAGGCCACAATGGGGTGAGCAGGGTATGCTTGGCAGGGGGCAGCAGCAGCATGACAAGTAGTGCGGCTTTTGTCAATTGTGTGGTGTCCTGGCTGGCTCTGCAGTGGCGGTGTGGCTGCTGAGCACCTGGTTTGGCTATGTGCCTGTACAGACCGACCCCGGCTATGTCCGGGTGATGAGGACGTTCGGCCTCAGAGAGTGGAGGGGCTCAGCCCCTTTTCCCGTGGCAGGGGGACACTTGTCCTTGTTTGGTAGCACACGCGCCCACGCCGTAAAGACGCAGGCCCTGTCACACATATGACGTCTCAAGGAGAGCTTATTTCCGCCTGGACTGCTGGGACAGCACGCATCCATCCTCATTACAGCCTGAGCGCCCTGTCACCAACTGTCATGACAACGCCCCTATGGATTGGCCCGGCAGCGGCGGCAGCCCAGGCAAATGAACTAGCACTCCGGCAAGTGGAGTAATCCTCCTCAATGAGCAACAGACACCATTACGGTATCGTATCTCGGGCAGTACTTGATTGGCCAACAAGCACATCTCGACACACAGCAAAACGCAGCAGCAGAACAACACGCTATCCGCCAAGACACATCAAATCGCGCTGGCACCAATCAAATGCACCAAAAACTCACAAAAAGACGGCGAAGCTGGCGAAACTGCGCTCAAGTTCACAGGCCAGCGCAAGCGTGCCCACATGTGTGCTGGTGCACGCGCTATCGGAACAAGCACGTGTACCGTGCTGTCGCCGACAGATATCAGGAAACAACATCAAAACACATAACCTTCTAGCCCCATCTCATGTTCGAGTGGTACAGACACACATGCACGTGTTTCGCTCACGACAGCTACAACAGCAAAGCGTAGTGGAGACGGCCCACCTTCGACATCCGCCACGCCAAGAGCTTAAACAAGATGTCTGCCCGAGAGGGCAGGAAAAGGGCTCGTGATGGAACCCTCCCCTCCTGGTGCCCAATGGACACCAGACACCTGACGCGGCACCTATTAAGCACACGCATCTATGTTGGGGGCCTATGATGGCCTATGGCATCCCCGCAATGCCGGACTTTGCCGGTTGGGTTGGGTGCACAGTCCGTGCTGACCCACAGCTAATAAACTAGTCACGTCACTGCACGAACAGCAGGCAACCAACCCCCGGGCCACCACACGCACGGCTTCAACATAGGCCGGCGCCGCAGACCGCGTCACGGCGCGGCGCTTGCACCTTCCGCGCCGCCGCCGCCCAGTCCTCCGGCAGGAGCACCATGGCCGCGGCAATGCGCTGCGCAGTAGCGCGGGCTGACGGCGGCCGTATAAGCGGAACGGGCAGATGCCGTCTGGGGCCTGACCCAAGCACCTGGCGCCAGACATCGACCAAGTAACGTTTCGCGCACTCGTCATATACGAGTACGGGTACCTGACGCACCGCGCTCAAACATTTCGCGGACTTCCTGAAGCGCGCCATCCATGGGACCAACTCCCTTATACACATCATGTTGGGGCCGGAAACGCCATAGCAAACGACAGGGCTCCACTGCGCTGCGCCGGCTTACCCCGCAGGGGCATATGGTACACCCACGGCACAGATCCTTTCGCGAGCTTGCCGTGATAGTTTGCCCTGCTGCGGCTTACCCCGGCAGCCAGCCAATCACAGGCATGCACAGCAGAACATCAGGTTGCTTAGCACCGACCAGTTGTGACAAAGCATACAGCCATGAAGTCATAGAGCTCTGCTGCTGCGGATCAGCAGTCAGACGGTCCACGGCAAGGCACAGCCACGCCACAAGCTACCTTGGTGGTTGTTATGCGTTTCCTTAGGTGCCATCCTCCAACATCGTCGCCAACCGGCGCCCATCCGCAACACATACGCCGCTAGCTCCCCGCCCTCCGTACGCTAGATAGGGTTCTCGGTCTTGCGCCCTCGATGATGTCGACACTTGCCTCCATACCATCCACGGAATGCCCGTCATCGGTAACCCTCATTTACACTAGAATGGCAGTGAGCGCGCATCCTGCACAGTTGCTTCGAGCGCACCTGAACCCTTCTTACTCAGCGCATGTAGGTAGGAGCGGGCTCTGCCAAATGCCGAGCCCGTCATTGTCAGAGGACCCGTTACGTGTGACAGTCATTCATGCCTTTAGCTTGCATCCATTCTAGTAAGCGGGGTAGCCCCTAACATGAATGTATCAGGACATACAGAGACACCGCCGGTTCGTACACATGCATTATTCTGAGCACACGGTCCATGCAAGAATCTCAAGCGTTTTCGTTATTGTTAGCCACCTGTTGCTGCGCTACATGATGCCCCTTGTCTTGGCACATCCAGGTCCGCAATCAGTCATTCATTTTCTTACCGCACCGCACAATAGTGCGGCCGCATGTCCACCCCAGTTGCAACCGTGGCCCAGCGCGCATCCCATTCGTAACCTCCGAACTGCACGTCCTGCCCAGAACCCGCCCAGCAGGCCCACCACCCTGCCGTTCCTCCCGCCTGCTCCCTCGGCCACGGCTGAAGCCAGCCACCCTCACCTCCTCGCACTCATCACTCATCCCTCGCTCTTCCTCAGCCACTGCCGCACTGGAGTCGCTGCTCCAGCTGCCGCACCTCCGCCTGCTGCTCCGCCTCCGTCCCGTCCAGGCGCGACAGCCCCAAGTCAATGACCACGCAGCGCGGCCCCACCGCCGCCTCCGCAGCCGGCAGCAGGAGCATGAAGTTGCTGAGCCGGATGTCGCCGTGCAGGAAGCGCCCGCCACTGCCGCCGCCAGCAGCGCGAATGTCCGCCGCGTGCAGTACCTTAAGCGCGTGCACCGCCGCCGCCGCCGCCGTCGGCTGGATGTAGCCCCACTGCTCCGCCGCCTGACGCAGCGTCAAGCCCCGCACCCGGCTGGTGGCGATGAAGCGCACGTCGCCGTCCGGCGGCGGCTCCCACTCCTCCTCCTCCTCCCCCCCAGACAGTGGTGGCGGCGGCGCCAGGTCACCCAGGCGGCCAGCGGCCAGCAGCCGCGGCAGCACGTCGCCCTGCAGCGCGGCCAGCGCCCGGTAGGCACTGCACTCCGCCTCGAAGGCCGCGACGCCGTGCTCGTCCGAGTCCAGGATCTTAAGCACCGCCTCCTCGCCGTTGACGCGGCCGGTGCAGGCAAGGCCCGCGTAGCCCACGTGCAGGACCTCGGGGTCGGCCTCAATGAGGAGCGGCGGCAGCGGCGGCGGCTGGCGGAGGCAACATGCGCGCCGCCGCCAGTGATGCGCGCTGCTGCCGGTGACGGGCGCAAGGCTCGCTCCGTCTCCGCCTCTTGCTTCGGATGGAGAGGCGGGCGCCAGCGCAAGGCGCGCTGCGCCCTGTTCGTCCCAATGCTGCAGCATCGAGGGCTGCGCCTCCGCCTCCCCGCCGGCTGCTGCTCGCCTTGCCGCTCCCGCCGGCGGGCTCGTCGCCGCCCGGCTGCCATGTGCCGCCAGCCCCGCACCGCCCACGGCCTGCCCTTCCGTGTGCCCCGCACCGCCGGCAGCAGCGCCCCCGGGCTGCCCGCCGCGACCAACTGCACCACCGCCGTCACCGCCACCACTGCTGCGGCTGGGCCCTGCGTCCGGCTGCCCGGGCGGCGCTGACCGCGACCGCCGCCGCGCAAGCCCTGCTGCAGGTGGGTCGGGCACCTCCGGCAGGCTAAGCAGCATGGTGTACAGGGTGGCGGCGGCGGCTGTGACTGCCGGCTGTTGGTCCGTGTGCTCCGTTGGCGCCAGAAAGGGCCCTGCCAGGTGCAGCACCCCGTCGCGCGCGCGGCCGCGCTCGCGGCTGCTGCTGCCGGTACCTGCCACGCTGCCACTGCCGCCGACACCACCCATGCCATCAGGACCGCTGCCGCTACAGCCACCGCCGCCTGCGCCAGCAGCCAGCGCACGTGCAGCAGCGGCGGATGCACTTCGGGTTGTCACGCCGGTACTGCGGGCACGGACTACTGCGGCGGCTGCAGGACCCACTGATGGCGCCTGCTGCTGCTGCTGCTGCTGCTGCTGCTGCTGCCGGGGTTGGGGTTCGGTCTGGTTCTCCAGCAGGACCTGCGGCGGCGGTGGCGAGCACGTGCGGCGCACCGCCCACATGGCGTAGTGGCAGCTGACAATAGCGTACCTCACTCCCAGGTGGTCCATGTACTCATTGACCTGCATGTTAAGGCATGAACGAGCGTACGAGCGAGTACTGCGTCATTGAATCGTCAACACGTACGACGGCACCGGGGAGGCACCAGGTGAGCAACGAGGAGGCACGTCACATGTATGCGCGCTGAGAGCCAGATCGACGCAGAAGGCACGGGAAGAGACTGCAAAGGCACTGAGGGGCTACAGTGTGCGCGCTTCCGTCCACGCGAACAAGCCCATCCCAGCAACTGTAGCGCGCATGCCGTCACAAACGCATTGAGGCGGTCTGCTGCTTATGCAGCTGCATGGCTCGGGCGAGTGCTACGGCTCGGGCTGGGGCTCGCTGGGGCTCGGGCGAGGGCTGTGGGGCCCACCTGTGCCAATATGGCGCGAACACGTGTGTCGCCGCTCAGCCACAGGTCCACCAGCGAGCGCGGCGTTCTGCCCTCCAGCATCAGTGCTGGCGCCTTCATCTCCACAAAGCTGCGGCACTGCTGCCAGGTCGCGTCGTCATCCGAGATGACTACAATGAGCGGCATGTCTGGGCGCAGCGAGCCGCCCCCTCCCTGCACAAGCCACTCAAGACCCTCCTGGCTGCTGGCCACCTCGCGGATCTTCTCAAGGCTCATCTCAGCACCCCAATAAACGCTGCTCACGCGGCCAGTCCTGGCAGCTGGCACGGCCGCAGCATCACTACCAGCCGCCGGCTCCACCCCAGGCGTTATGCCGGCGGGCGCCGGCTTCGCCGCTGCCCCACTGCCCACTGCTGCCGCCGCTGCAGTGCGGTCGGCACTGGCGCCGCCACGCAACCGCTCCAACAGGCCGTTGACCAGGATGGTCAGCACCTTGAGCAGCGGGCGCGTGCCGAAGCAGGCGACAGCTTCATTGATGAGCACTTCAGGCGGCCCTTGCTGCTGAAGCAGCACCCTGTTGATTGGCGGTTCCGACACATACGAGCGCCACACGCAACGCAGTGTCATACTGGGGATAACCCATGGTTGCCCAAGGAATTGGCTAATCTACCGGTAACGCAACGACCCTGGCCAGCAAGACCTGACGACAACGATCACCTCACCCACCCATATCACGGCACTCACCGAATAGGCTCGCCGTCAGCGCTGCAGAAGATGTCATCCGCATGCATGATGAGCGTGAGCACCTCAGCGTCGAAGCTACTGCCGCCACCCCCACTGTTGCTGCTGCTGCTGCTGCCGCCGCCGCCGCCGCCGCCGCCGCCGCCCTCCGTGCTGCTTGTACCATGGCCGGCCCCGCCCATAGCTTGGAAGCCGCTAGCAGTGGCGTGGCTGCCACATGCGGCCGCCAAGCGGCCGAAGAGCGCGGGAATACGTTCTTGCGGCGCCACATGCTCCCAGGTCTTGCAGTCTACGGGCTCCGCGTGATCTATCTTCAGCGAGCGACTAGGCTTGTCAAAGCGGGATGGCAGGGCCGCGTCTGGGAGCGGAGATCGTAGGAAGACCGTTGGCCGAACGCCTGCGGAGCGGTTAAGGCACGGCAAGCGACCGTCACGGTCCTTTGCTCTTGCGCAGGCATCAAAGCGCGTTGGTTCATTCCAAATCGCGCCCACATCATACCTGTCTTCCTGCAGATTTTGATAAGGAACTTCAATAAAGTTGGGTCGATTGCACTGCCGATCGCATCGGCAAGCTTTTTTGGACTGAGCCCCCCAAGCCGCTGATGTGCACAAGCCGCTAGTGAGAATTCCCTGGGCCCGCGCAACACAATAACTCACCGGCCCCTGCCGCGCTCCCCATGCCCAGGCCAGCCGCCTCAACTGCATCACCTGAAAGCGACCGAAACACAGATGCAAACGAAGTGAAGACATGAACGAAAGGCATGCGCAGTTTGGAACGGCGCTGCACGTGCACGATGCAGGCTGGTGGACGGCAAAGGAGAGCCTGCGCCCCCAACCTCACAATGCACCACCGCTGTCCAGCGGCCACCCTCTGAGCTGCGGCGTGTCGTGACCAGCCGCTACCCTGTGTGCATCGTCCCACTCACCAGCTTGTGCTGTGCCCTGGCCAGCCGCCGCGCCTGCACAACGTGAAAGCGATAACAGGGCAATGCAGGCAGTCAGCATCGCCAGGGCGGAACGAATCACGCCTCGCCAACAAGGGCCAGAGACCGAGCGCCACAAGGCTCCGGCGGATGCAGACAGTCATTGACACTTTGAGCCCGGGCATAGCTAGCCTCCTGAACTCCCCCGGTCTGCATCTGCTGCCACCTGTGACCTGGCAACACATTCCTTCGACCAACCCCGACCCAAACCATCGTTGAAGCTCATCCCGCACCCCTCTCCGATGCCGCTCCACGTCCGGGGCCTCGCCCCCGACCCAAGCGGATCCTGTCACGATCATGCCCACTAATCCGCTCCCATAAGGATTTAAGGTCAGAATTCAGACAACGCAAGGTTTGAAGTTATCTTGAGGAACGTTTCGTGGAAAGGAGACGAACCTGGATGGTGGCCCCGCCTCCCACTGAATGGCACTTTCTGATGCCCCGAGCGCGCCACGCCGCACCCCGCAGCCCCCAACAGCTACCAATGTGCCGATGCCCACCCTACAGCCTCTTGAAATGCTCACCAGCAGCGCTGTTCACGATAGCTCAAACACGTACGTACTACACCGCCGCGGAACACTAGAGCCGGAGTCTTAGCTCAGGTCAAGTCTGGGCTAGCACAACCAACTCACCAGTTCCAGCCGCGCTCCCGACGCCCAGGCCAGCCGCCGAGGCTGCAAGCCATGGGAGCAATCGGGGGAACACGTGGAGATGAGATATTGGTGCGGGGTTGCTGGGTGCAAGGCGCGCTCACATGTGCGGGGTTCCGCGCACAAATGCACGGAGGCCGTGAGTGCTTTAAAAACAAATAAAAGCGTCGCAACGGACTTGGAAGGGCTGCAGTTCAAAAGCGGCACCAAATCGCAGAGCTTCTTCGTCGAGCACCTCCGCGGCAGCGTTGAAAGCCGCGTTATGCCACCTCCTTTGTGCTGACCACGACAGCCCGCTTGCACCGCCCCACCGCATAAAAATCTACCAGGGTGCACATACCTTGCATGAGCTCATTTAAAAGGTCCACCTGCTTGTTCTTGTGCGGGTGACCGCGAATGTACGCGCGGATCTCAGCAGACGCCGCTTTGGTGAATGCGGTGACAGCCCTCAGCTCCCATGCCGTGTCCAGGTTGAATTCATTTGCCAGTCCACTGATTAAATTGGTGTCAGCCTGCTCCATGGCTGAAACTGCAGACAACAAAGCAGCTCAACATATCATGGGCATCGCTAATAGCCAGTGATTATTAAAGTAGAACCTTTCCTCCTTGCACTTATGGAGCAGCTAGCATATCAGCAGTCTAGCCTTGGGCGTTGAGGAGAAACAAAATTGAACCGAACGAATTGACGGTAGGCGATGAAATACAAGACTTTTCGTCCCTATAAAGGGAACCGTCGACTTGAACACGCTTTGTCTGCCTCGGATTGCCCATGCACCGTCATGCACCTACTGCGCCACTTCTCACGCCTATTGCACTTGCCGGTGCTCGCTCCAGTGCCGGCACTGCCCAAGTTCTTCTTCGGCGCGCAGGCCACATGCGCGCCGGACTCAGACTGAGCCGCGCTCAGCCTTCCAATCCGATTGAGGAGCCCAGCGGCTGACCCAGCCAGGCACGTGGCATCCACCCCTGGTGGCATCCGTGCCTTCCCCTCGCGGCTATTGGAGGTGCTAAAGATCTGCGGGGTACTTGGGCTGGTGGTGAATGCCAGTAAGTGCTTGCGGTCTGTAAACGGTTAGGCTTGGGCTAGGTTTGTGCCCCATGGTAGGAGTGCGACCGTTGGGCTGTGCGGTGGTGCCGCCAGCCGGGCTAGTCCAGTATGCAGTAGCTGTGTATCCAGTAGCGCATGTCCGTAACCAATGTGGGGTGGTGTTGATAAACACCGGTTTTTGGAGTCGACTAGGAGTCGACTAGGAGTCGACTAGGCCTTCTTGCCCTTCATGCCCGCCGAAATGGCCTTCTTGTGCGCCTCGGACAGCGGCACGCCCTTGTGGGCCGCTGAAATGGCCTTCTTGTGCGCCTTGGACTTCGGTTTGGTCGGCTTGCCCTTCTTGCCCGCCGAAATGGCCTTCTTGTGCGCCTCGTATCCTCATTCGCTCCTGCCTCATCATTCACCACGGGCCCACGGGTCCACTGTCAGGGCCAAACATTCAAAGCCGGAGTTTAGCAACTCCTTTATACCCGCCTGGCTTTCGGCATGGTGTGGGTTGCTGCGGCCTTCGCAACTGGATAGTGGGCCAACTGGGGTACTGGCCCGCCAATCATACCGGTACACGGCGGCTGGGCGCACAGGCGGCAGTCGTGTTGGCTTGCCCCTGCCCCCGAAGGTGGAGGGGCGGAGCCCTTGCGGTCGCTTAGGGGCCTTCTCGGTTACACACCTCCAGGGCCTGTTGGAGCCCTTCAGAGCGCCTCAGAGCGCCTCAGAGCGCTTCAGAGCGCTTCAGAGCGCTTCAGAGCCCTCCAGAGCCCTCCAGAGCCCTTCAGAGGCCTTTGCAGATGCTCCAGAGGCTAAGCGGCTCTGACAGCCCGCGTCAGAAATGCCAGACCACCCTGGAAGTAGCAGGATGAGGAAGCCGCTTTCTACGGAGGCGCTGGGAACAAGAAAAGGTGGCTCTCCCTTGCAAGGGAAAAGTGGGCTGTGCCGCCACGCCACGTCCTCCGTCTGAGGCCGAAGGTTCCGATACTAGCCTCATCTCCCGGACATAGCTGGGGTCGGTTTGTACAGGCACCGCCCGCCATATGTGCCCAGTCGCGCCCAGCTATCAAGCACTAGTGCAGCAGGCAGCAGGCCAACCAGACAGCAAGGAAAACACCCCTGCCGCTGCAGCCGACTGCCCGCTACGCCATCCTCGTCAGCACAGGTCGCTAACCAGACAACACCGGCAGGTCTCAACCTGCGCGCCGGCGCCGCTTTGAAGGCGGCACCGCGCTGTCCTCCTCCACGTGGCCTTGCCTGCCCCCCCTGCTCCGAACATGCGCGCCGCCACTGCCGCTGGGCCCAGGGCCGCCCGTGCCGCCGCCACCACCGGGCCCAACGCCGTGGCCGCTGCTGTTGCCGCCGGTAGGCGCGGTGCCACCTATTTTTCTACAATAGGGAATAGCAATTAATAATACGTGGCGCTCGCGGTTTGTGCCAGTATGGTACTTTTTGTCAAGCTCAGCCAACCGCGCCTCGGGGGACAGCCGCTGTTGGCGGTCGCGCTCGCGCTGAGCTTGTGAGTCAAGCTCAGCCAACCGCGCCTCGGGGGACAGCCGCTGTCGGCGGTCGCGCTGCCGCTGAGCTTCAGCCTTGCGGCGGCTCGCCGGGGACGAGGCAGGCTCGTAGTCCGAGTCGCTACCAGGCATTTAAGTTGAATGTATTGTATTAGAGCACGCACGCACGCACGCACCCTCTTTCAAGACCTCGAAGTTAGCGGGGCGAGCTCCGGTGACGGCTAATCTGGGTGCAGTTAACCCGCTCAGGAGGGGTAGCGGGCCTCACCGCGGGTGGGCCCGAGGCTAACCGTCCGCAGTCACCGGCGGCAGTTCCCGCGCCAATCTTGAGTAGGTCCCCGGCTAATCCTGGGTGGGTCCCCGGCTAATCCTGGGTGGGCCCGGGGCTAATCCAGGTTGGCCGGCGACCCAGCGGGCTTTGCCCCGAGCAGCCAAAACCGCTCGTGTCATCCCGCACGCACGGACAGGGGCAATCCTGGGGGGCTTCGCCCCCCCTTGGTTTCGCTCGGGGGGCTCAGCCCAAAAAGCACGCTTCTGAAGACAATTCATGCTCTTCCCCGCTGATATGAGTTGCTGACAGGTCCCAGCTGAGCAGCGCGCGTGGCTTGCTTTTTATGCAGGGCGCCCAGGGTGAATTACTAAGGTGGCCCGGCCTGCACATCAAAGCCAATGTCAGTAAGAGTATGCTTTTAGTCTTGACTGAGTTTCAGCTGAATTTTGATCGAGTTTCTACCCAGCTACTCGCTGAGGGCTACATAGACACGTGCATGCGGGATAGCGCACCTCCTGCTCAAGGTGTTTGACCTGTACAACAGCACGCAGCACTCAGCAGACCAAGGAGACTTGCATCTTCCGGGTTAGGCCACCTGGGCCACCGCCACTGGCAAGAAGTGTCACGACCATCTGCCGGCTTTAGCCTAGCTCGTCACTGGTCACACCGCTTGCTCGGCGGCGAGGGAGCCGCGTAACACATCCTGACGCCACGGGCGGGCAGCTCTGTCCTCTTCGGCTGATAGCGACCCTCAGTGCTGGGCTCAGCAAGTCCCGAGGGAGCCGCGCAACACGCCCATGGTGAGGACGGGCCGCTCTGTCCTCGCGCCTAAAATACCGTCCAAGAGATGCAGTGTGAGCTAGCTACGCCGGAGCCTGGAGCCCAAGTGATGTGTTGCTATGCGCTCGCGCGCCTAGACTTGGCATGCCCTCCGATGACGCCTCCAACAACAGACTTGTGGGCTGTTTCCACCAGAGATCGCTACATATTAGTCTGTTCTGTGTTGGGTCATGTGCGACTGTAGGAGTAACGGAAGAGCAGCGCCGGTGCAGAGCCGGCGCTGCACTCTTAAGCTGAGCGACAGCCTCATCCCGCGCATGGCACGAACCAACCGTCACCATCCCCTCAACCCGGTCGAGTGGCTAGGTCAATCCCGTGGCCCTGCCGGTGAAATGCACAACCCGCATAATGTCGTGACAGAAGAGCTTTGCCGCGTTCTCACCCACGGCACCCAGGGCCAAACAAATGCTACTTTTTTAGCGTGGTGGGGGGGGCTCCGCCCTCTGATGAGGCATTCGCAGGTGTGGACTTCATGCTGTCGCTGCACAAGGGGCAGCATCCTCAGAACACGTGCGTGGTGAGTGGTTTCAAGCCGGGTGACCGCGTACAATTGTTGGCTTGCCCCTTCCCCCGAAGGGGGAGGGGCAGTAGCCATTGCGGTCGCATCGATCGCCGGAGGGGGGCCCTCACGGTTATTCCAGTTTTATGTGCAGTTACGTCGGGAAACCCGAACGTAACTTAGCCCCTGCGCCCAGCTAACCCGAATGTGGTCGTTGCCTAGTGGATACCCGAATGTGGTCGGTAACTGGTCGACACGCATCTTATAGCGGGGGGGTGCCCCCCCCTGCTCCCCCCCTCTAGCGGGGGGAGGGACACCCTCCCCCCTGCGCCCCCCTCCCATCCGATGTATCCCCACATGCCAGCTCACGTGACAT